>NW_023270807.1:40502481-40591014 GCF_011800145.1 Mirounga leonina
TCTTTCTTTCTTTCTTTCTTTCTTTCTTTCTTTCTTCCTTTCTTTCTTTTTCTCTCTTTCTTTCTTTCTTTCTCTCTCTTTCTTTTTTTAAAATTTGTGTAGGCTCCATGCTCAGTGTGGGGCCCAACACAGGGCTTGAACACATAACCCTGAGATCAAGACCTGAGCTGAGATCAAGAGTCAGATACTTAACCAACTGAGCCACTCAGGCACCCCTAGCAACTCTTATTTCTTAAAATGAGTACAAAGCAAGTCAGCAGAACAGTGTGAAGAAAATTGTTAGTTATTTAGAATCACTGCTAAAGAAAAAAAAATCTTTAAAATTTGGCATATAATTGGATTAGAATAAACCAAAAAGGACCGTTTAATATTTGCTTGGCATGACATATTGTCCTTTTGGGAATAGAGTGTTTAATTAGTGTGGATCTCACTGTATTATTGCACCAGACTTAGGAGGTAACCACACTGAAAAGGAATGTTTGTATTTAAATTCACTTGTCAGCACCAGAATCATGACAGTTTCAAGAAGTTAGATTTCAAAGAGAATACTTAAGCCTCCTTTCAATTCAATTTTTTTCTCATTCATATTAAGGATATCTTAAATACTCACACACATACACATAAATTGAGTACAATGAGTATGTTTTCATTATCAGAAGATAACTATTAATAAAAGTATACCTTTCATTTAAAGGAAAAAAAAAACAGATAGTCTATAATGTAATATACTAATGTTGAGTTGTCCTATAAAGGTTATCCTGCACAAATTAAGAAAAAAATATTTGTTTTTAATTAATTCTGATATTGAAATCATTGCCACTCATGTGCCAAATGACATTTGAAACTCATTGTTGGAGGGTATTGACAGCTTATTAGTGACTAGAGTCTTGGAGAAAGCTCAAAATTCACACAAACAAGACCAAATACCCCAGAAGATTTCTCTAAGAAATACCTCTGAGAAACAGAATTCATAAGCCTCCTAACCTTGCTACATCAAATGCCCTCAGTTTAGTGCAATAGTCTGTTGACATTATTGAGGTGATATAAAGAGAATGAGATTAATAAACATTTTTCCCACTTTCTCAATCAAAGAGAAATATATTTTATCATTGTTGTTTGAGTATCAATGAACTGAATACTTAAGAGAATTTTTTTGCTTTAGTGGCAGTTTTCTTTTTTTATAAATATTTCCTATAATGTCTATTGCACATTTGTAAAGAAATAGCTAAAGTGGAAGCACATGCAATTACTCACAAAATGTGAATTGCAGAAATGCAGTTATTATTAACAAATGAAGTGCATTCAAAATAACACTTCAACAGCATACAAATTACTTAAAGTAATAAGTGTTGATGTGGTAGTTGTTTTTCATTCTTCATTTCACTTAAAATGTTTATCTTTTTTCATTTCTTCCTCAAACTTTTCACCCTGCATCACTGATAAATTCTTCCTGCATCAAAGGGAAAATCATTTTGACCTAATTCAAAGTTATATGAAAATTTCAGTACATTATTAATCCATATGTATAGCAGATAAATAGACTAACACCTCATGCACACACCCACATACACACACAAGCACTAGAGGTTAGATTTAATTTTATATCTTTGCAAGTTGTTTTCTGTCATGCCATAAGTTGCTGAGCAGTTTTTCTGGTGATTTCTAAAAGAAAGGATTGGTTTAATATATTCCCTTGCTTAATTTTTATGCAAATACTATAAAATATTGGGTATATAGTCCAAAGAAGCCATTTCTATTTCTCCAGTTACTCTGTATTCTGACACTAGGACACAATAATTTACATGCTTTTCTAATGGTAGATTATTATGGCCATGCCATGTATGCCTGTATTTCAGATAACTCTAGTCTTATTTGAAGACTTCAGAGTTAATAGTCAAGCTGAGAGACCCAGCCATAAATCTGGAAAAGCTCCACAGGCACACTTCACCCCTTACACAGAAAACTGTTCTTAAAACTACAGAAAAACCAATGTCTTTAAGACATAAGCAACTGGAAAAAGAATAAGTTCTATACAAAGAGATTATGCAGAAAAAAAAGATTTAAATATAAAAAATAGTACATCAACAGATAACAGAAACACACCAGATAAATATGTCCACAGTCAGATAGAAAAATAATTCCAGAGTACAAAACAAGTAAATAATTAAAAAGTACACACAAAGAAGTAGCAACATAAATTAGAAAGCTGGGAATAATATGACTTTAAAAAAAAAAAAAGAAGGAAATAAGACTTTTGTAAGTTTTTTTTCTGGTTTGATTTGGAACTATATAAATATTTTACATAATTTAAAATCCTACTTCAAAAAGAAAAAACATTAAATATCTAAAATTATAAAACATCATAAAACAACTTTTGTTAACTTCCAGTGAATTTCAGTGTATATATCAGCTAACAGACAGTGAACCATCTATTTATGTTTTCTGCACCCTCAGTGGTGATCATGTATAAATTTCCATGCGTACCTACAGAACTTTCTTTATGTATTAGAAACCAAAGGCTAAAAAAAACCCATATTCATGTAAACAGTTTCCCTGCCTGTAGGTCTCTCTTCCTTCATGTGAGATTCATCTTGCTCAAACACAAATTTGATCATGTTACTCTTTTACTCAAGAACCAACAGATGCCTTCAGTTTGTTTTACAGAATAAAAAACTCCACAGGTTGTGTTTCATGGGTCTCTTCTAACTTCTCTGTATCTTCCCGGCTTCACCTCCGTGTCATTTTCCTCACTTGTTTCCACTCCTTGTTCATCACCACCCCTCACTACACAGTGCACTTTGTATCCACACCAACAACTTTCCTATTTGCCTTCCCATCTCTATCTCATTATAGGTCCGTGGTCTATCAAGCCCTCCAACCCCCTCCCCACTTGTATCTTTTCCTTCAATAAAAAACTCTTAATCGAATATAATCTCTTCATCAAATGCTGTAATTTCCTCCTATTACTACTGAAACAGATTCATTACTCAACAGCTCTTAGCCCCCTTCATTTTTCACTCAATTAGTGCTAATTGTAATCTCTATTTATATCAATATGTGTTCATTCTTTCACAGTAGAGAACTATTTCATCAGTGCAGAGAACTATTCCTGGTGTGATCATCAATAGCATCAAGTCTACTGGGGGCTGAAGACTTATCTCAAGGGCCCAGATGTTCTGCTCGGATGAGATAAGAGCCACATTAAGGCATTAATTACCCAAGGGAATTTGGCTAACTCTATTATCTGGCTGTTCTGGGAAAGACTGCAAAATATTCATGAATTCGTCTGTACACCAAAATGCTATTAAAGCAAATTATACAATTAATAAGAAGTTTATTTGCATGTGACTAGGAACACAATGACCCAGAAAATGAGAATGGCATGAATATTTTAAAGAAGAAGGTCACTTAGCCCATGCCAAACCAATGTGATTTGAATCCAATGGTGATGTAAGCTAGAGGCGGCATGTCAGCCTGAACACACAATTTCCTGGCTAGGGTAAGTTTGCATCACACTTTCAGCAGACGCTTCTAATAATATGCACTCAGAAATAGGCATGCCATTTTCTAAATGTCTCCCCAGACACAAATGCTTTGACACCCTGGATCAAACACACTATTTGATGGCTTTTTCTAAGAAAAATGTCATCCATATAGTGACACTTAAATATGACATGCTATTGTTAATAATTTCTATAGCTTCTTGCATAATACATTCTGTACAATAGGTAGAATTTACCAGGGAGAAACAAGATTTTTCCCAAAAGACTTCTTTCAACTAAAGACAGAACTGAGGAGAGCACAAAATTAAATAGTTCATAGAATGAGATGATTTTTCTTATGGCATAAAGACAGTGCTCAGTCATTGAAGGGAAGAATATTAAGTGAGGAATTTGAAAAGAAAAAAATTATCAAAAGAAAACTGATAAGAGGCATATTTTGAAGTTTGATTTCTTTATCTTTAAAAGTTCAAGTAAACCATGTCCATATCTAGAGTTTTATTTAAAAGCAGTTAGTAGATTAAAAGTAATTTTGGCAATCCTGACTCCAACTGTAACCATGCCCCCTTCCCTCCCCAACACATACACACTTTAATCCACTAGAAACTGAACTGGCAGGGGCAGGGAGGAGGTTATTAGAGAGAATGGATGGGGCTCATGGAGGAGGGAAGGGGGAATAGGGTGGAGGAGGGAGATGATAAGAAGGTCTTTAAATCAAGTTTGACTTTGGAATTTTTAACTGAACGGGATTCAAATAAGAATGTTTTAATTTAAAAAAAGATTACAAAATTATAAAATCTAATCAAGATATCAATGTCTACCACCAACTAAGAAAGAGGGTTAAGCATATAGATACTTTTGGAGACCAGATATTAAAAAATAAATAAAACTTGTTCATGTGTATACCACAGTGTATTATACATATTGTTGGATTCACACATTTCAAATCAAATTCAGATTTGGAAATTCAGCATTTTCACTTTCTCTGAAAAAAATTTAACTTAAGGCATATAAGATAATTTATCTTAAAAGCAACAAAAATGAATTACTTCTCTAAAAGTTTCACCTTCAAAATTTTATACTCAGAGAGTTTTACGCTAAAGTTTTAAGGGGACTTCCAGTTGTTAGGAATATTGGGGACTCTATTCTTTTTCAATATAAAAATTAAATATGTGTCTCTGATACTTTTAGCTTATAAATTAGAGTTTAGACAGAATTAGTCATTATTAATGGTCAACAGTGTATTCAACTGCCATCAATTAGAGGTTTTTGGAACATCAAAAGGTCTTTGAACAATAATGACAAAAATGAATTTCAGGAGAAAAGAATAAACACAAGCACAGTATCATTTTTGTAAGGTTCAATAAACATGTGCTAAGAGCCTTGAATGAAAACAGAACCCATCAGTTCAGTAAACATAACATCAAGTTGAAGAGTTTTCAGCACAGACATCTGTCTGCTAGTTGTTGATGGACCTTAAACATATGTGCATATGTATGTAAGCAAATGTACACATAGTCCACTTATATTTCCCTCATGAATCATTCCAAAAGGAAACTTTAAGTAGTATATCTTACTCATATGTACTACCATTTCTCTCAATAAATGTTTAAAGTTTGTCCTTGAACAATGCCTTATGTCAATTTTATTCTAAGTGAAGAAACAGTTGTTCCTTGAGGAGCATGTAAATTGAAGGCTATTTGAAGTAACACTTTAAATTCTACAAATATATGAAAACTATTAATAAAGACTATTAAATGAGAATGCAAAAAACATCACCTCCTTAAAGAAAAATATAAAAATTCACTGTAAGCACTTATGTTTTAACTCATAGGATCCTCTCAGGATATAAAATCACCACTTAGAGAGCAGTATCCATTCTATTAGGGTAGGGTTCTCTGAACCCTCTATTAAGAAGAGGTGGGGTGAGGGACCTATATCAAATTATCTTTGATGCTCTGTCAGAATACATGCCTTCTTTATGATAGAATCTCAGATATGAAAAAGGGAAGGAGATATTTATTTTTAGAAAGCTTTCCAATTTATTCTGATATATCTACTTCAGCCCATGTCACCTGCATTTAAAATCCACAGTGTTGAAATTTCTCAATTGTTAAAAGACAATATGTGTTTAGTTCAGTTTGATATATATGTATGGGTATTTATGAGGTCTGTGATTCTCCTTAAATTCTCAGCTCAAGGAAGCCTTCAGTGACTCTCACCCTTCTCCACACACCTTGCCTTTCCCCTGTCTGATTAGGTGCATTTCTCTGCTCAGAAAGCCCCTGGTGCACCCCTCGAAGAGAGCAGTTACTACATCTCTTAGCTTGTAAATGGCTTTTTGTGTGGGGGGAGGGGAGGGGGTTAAAGATATTCTTTATATATTTAGGATCTAAAATAATGTCTAGTATAGGGGCACCTGGGTGGCTCAGTCGTTAAGCATCTGCCTTCGGCTCAGGTCATGATCCCAGGGTCCTGGGATCGAGCCCCACATCGGGCTCCCTGCTCCTCAGGGAAGCCTGCTTCTCCCTCTCCTACTCCCCCTGCTTGTGTTCCCTCTCTCGCTGTGTCTCTCTCTGTCAAATAAATAAATAAAATCTTTAAAAATAAATAAATAAATTAATTAATTAATTAATAATAAATAAATAAATAAAATAACGTCCAGTACAAAGAAGATAGACGCATAGCATTTGATAAATGAAGGATTCACAAATTCAATAAATGCTTGTTATGTGTCTCAGGCACTGTTTTAAGTGCTGGAAAATACTGTCTTACACACACACATACACACATACACACACACACACAAGAACAAGTAAATGAATAAGGAAAGAGAGAAAGATGGTGAAAGGGAGGGTTAAACAAGAGTGAACAAGAAATAATCTCTTCTGAAAGGACATGCAGTCTAAGAGAGAAAACTGTCAGTTATTCCTTCAGTTCGCAATCAGTCAACAAATTTTTATTGAGCCCCACTTTGTCAGGCACAACAGAACATACTCACAGCAGTTAATACTCGCAGAAGCTCCAGTGCCTACCTCAGCGATCTTGTAAATAGACAATTAACAAATGGGCATGATATTTGGTAGGTCCACAAGTGCTAAGGAGCAAAGTATAGAAGCTAATGGAACAGGTAAGACAGGGACTGCCTTCTACAGGATGCACAGGAAAGGTCTCCGTAATATTACCTCTAAGAGATCCTGAGAGCATACCATATTTTAAACACTTTGGCATCCTTTATTAAACCTGTTATGCATGCAAAATAGGAGTTCTTATAAAAAGAATTTATGATAACAGACACCCTCTATCATTCTCCTCAAAGCCACATTGTAGTACCTATAAATTTTACTACAGAACCCAAGTTCAGTCCATTTGACTGCCAAAACAATGCTTCAAATTCCACTATAAAGCCACCAAATCAAACAGAAGACATGTAAGATTAAACATTTCTCTTTAGTAATGACTTTTATACTCACCCCACCCTACCCGCATCTGCTTTCCAGCTGTTCATTGCTTCCCAATTCCCATGTTTAGAACCCATTAATTTTTTTAAGAAAACTAAATTCCCTATTATTTAATACACAAGTAATTTTATACCTAAAAACATCCCATAGCCTCAACTACAATTTACTATATTCAAAAAGTTACACATATTATAATTGTTTCTAATATACTTCTTTTAAAATAACTGCTGTCTTCCACCCTAAGCTTGTTTCCAGGATCAACATTTGCAATCAATACTCCTAGTACTAATATATACTTGCCAAACTCTCTGGTCCTTGTCACAGGCTCCACCCATTCATATTATCAATTCTCCCTGTCAGACAATCAATCTCTCATATGATGTCAATTTTTAGGATTGTAAAGGAAAGAAAAGAAATACAATGAAACACTGACCTTTTATTACTCATTTTATTCTTACTCTCTCCAGCTGTGCAATTTCCTTATCATGCTAAGCTTTCCATGGCTTCATCTATTACCTTTATACTAAGGTTCCCAAATTCATGAACTCTAGCCCCATCCTTCTTGTCAACTCCCTGACAGATTCTGACACCAGAAACTCCACAGGTTCAGAATGAATCTTATCATTCTGAGTCACTGCAATGAGTTCTTGTGACTTCTTTATCTCCATTTTACCAAACTTCCAGTCACTCAAGTTTAAGACTCTGGAGTAACTTTTTCCTTTTCCCTCTCCCCACTTGCCAGGTCCTGGACATTTTTCATTCTGTAGTGTGTCACTCAATCTTCTCAATCTCTTCATTCCCACTGTTAAGCCTATGGCTCAGATGTGAGTTTTTGCTATAAGAAGCCTAATTGGTTTCCTGATTCTACCACCCATGCCCCCCTAGTTTTTGTTACCAATCTTCACCACAGTGAGTATCCTAAAACAACAAAACAAAATACAGTATATCCTTTCCCTGATCCTACAAAAATACATTAAAAGTCTTCAGTTGGGTTCAAGGACTTCCATGCTAAATGTCAAATATACATTTCCAGTCCTGAGCAGTGACACTGTTATTTGTCAAATTGACCACTGTTCCTAACACGTGTTGATCTCTCCCTCCTTCTTGACTTTGCCATGATGTTCTCTCAGCCTGAAAATGTCTTTCCCTCCTCAGCTCTTTGTTCACTTGGCAAAATTTTAATAATTTATAAAATGATGTGAATTATTATTTTCTTCGATATGTTTTTTCTCCATGTTTCAATTTCTCCACCACGAGATTGCATTGCTGTTTCCATAGATTCAAAAACATTTTTTTTAATTCTATACATCAGTTTGGGCTTATCTCAACTCTCAAAATGTCACTTCCTCTTCCATTAGAAACATTGTCTTCCAGTTTCTTCAATAATTGGTACTGGGAAAATTGGACAGCCACATGCAGATGAATGAAACTGGATCATTCTCTAACACCATACACAAAGATAAACTAAAAATGGATGAAAGACCTCAATGTGAGACAGGAATCCATCCAAATCCTAGAGGAGAACATAGGCAGTAACCTCTTTGACATCGGCCACAGCAACTTCTTTCAAGATACATCTCCAAAAGCTAGTGAAACAAAAGCAAAAATGAACTTTTGGGACTTCATCAAGATAAAAAGCTTCTGCACAGCAAAGGAAACAGTCAACAAAACAAAGGGGCAACCCACAGAATGGGAGAAGATATTTGCAAATGACACTACAGATAAAGGGCTTGTATCCAAGAAACTATAAAGAACTTCTCAAACTCAACACCCAAAAAACAAATAATCAAGTCAAAAAGTGGGCAGAAGATATGAAAAGACACTTCTCCAAAGAAGACATACAAATGCCTAACAGACACATGAAAAAATGTTCATCATCATTAGTCATCAGGGAAATTCAAATCAAAACCACATTGAGATACCACCTTACACCAGTTAGAATGGCAAAAATGGACAGGGAAAGAAACAACAAATGTTGGAGAGGTTGTGGAGAAAGGGGAACCCTTTCTTACATATCTTACACTGTTGGTGGGAATGCAAGTTGGTACAGCCACTTTGGAAAACAGTGTGGAGGTTCCTCAAAAAATTAAAAATAGAGCTACCCTATGACCCAGCAATTGCACTCTTGGGTATTTACCCCAAAGACACAGATGTAGTGAAAAGAAGGGCCATATGTTTATAGCAGCAGTGTCTGCAATAGCCAAACTGTGGAAAGAGCCAAGATGCCCTTCAACAGATGAATGGATAAAGAAGATGTGGTCCATATATACAATGGAATATTACTCAGCCATCAGAAAGGATGAATACCCAACTTTTACATCAACATGGATGGGACTGGAGGAAATTATGCTAAGTGAAATAAGTCAAGCAGAGAAAGTCAATTATCATATGGTTTCACTTATTTGTGGAACATAAGGAATAGTATGGAGGACTTTATGAGAAGGAAGGGAAAAATGAAGGGGGGGAATCGGAGGGGGAGATGAACTACGGGAGACTATGTACTCTGAGAAACAAACAGGGTTTTAGGGGTGCCTGGGTGGCTCAGTCGTTAAGCGTCTGCCTTCAGCTCAGGTCATGATCCCAGTGTCCTGGGATCAAGCCCCGCGTCGGGCTCCCTGCTCAGTGGGAAGCCTGCTTCTCCCTCTCCCCTCCCCCTGCTTGTGTTCCCTCTCTCACTGTGTCTCTCTCTGTCAAATAAATAAATAAAATCTTTAAAAAAACAAAACAAAACAGGGTTTTAGAGAGGAGGGGGTTAGGGGGATGGGTTAGCCTGGTGATGGGTATTAAGGAGGGCACATATTGCATGGAGCACTCTGTGTTATATGAAAACAATGGATCGTGGATCACTACATCAAAAAATAATGATGTATGGTGACTAACATAACATAATAAAATTAAAAAAAAACCATTGTCTTCTCCCTCCTTAGACATTTTTAAAAATTACATACTTCTTAAATAGAGTGTTTTGCTTTGTGTCATAATTATTACTGTTATCTACTCCCCCACCCCCAAATTAAAATCCCTACACCAAAATTAGATTTATCCATTGGGATAGGATATGTGTCTTAATTCATTTGTGTATGCACTTTTTAGTTTGTACATTCATTCACTCACTCATTTAGTTTTGTACACAACATCAACTCATAAAGGATTTAACATTCCTTACAAAGTTACTTAAAGTATAATGATTAAAATAATATTAAATGTATAATAAAATAGGATTAAAATGGGGAAAAAAGAGTAAGAGTAGTAGAAGTCAGGAGTGGAAGAAGGAAAGAAAATATATGATATTAAATACCACACTATTTCCTAGTTGCTGCCATAAATAAATGATTTGGGATCTCATGCATGATTGATCACAATGCCCTATATCTAGAAAGAGATTAATGAATGTTTACTAATTGTTAACTGAATTATTCATGGCATGTTTTTTGAGAAACAAGTCAAAATTCTTCAGGATTATTTTTTATTTTTAGCAAATCAACTATATTATTCCTGAGCATTAATATTAATGGCATCATAAAAATGGCATCATTAAACATAATATTCTAGCACAAAATTTAAGAAAATAAAGAAAACAATAGAATGAACAGCCTCAAAAGTAACCTTATACATATAAGAATGTACATATTTATGTAGCTAAGGTACACATTTTAATTGTTCATTCAAAAAACATTCATTTGGTGTCCACTCCAGAAGATACATACTACCTGGTTCTTTAGAAACACAAGGAAGAGAGTCTTCCTTAACAAAAACAAAAACAAAAAAAGAATCATTCAAGAAAAGAAGAAAGAAAAAATTAAGTAAAGTGTTATTTCCTTAGTCAAAGATTCCAGAAGCCCTCATCTACATTTCTCAGTTCATCAAGCAGTTAATTCTTTCACTATCTCTTCTGTCTGTGGCATCATCAGGCTCTCCTTTTTTACTGAATCCTCCAACAGTACAAAGCAATTTCTTTTTTTAAAATTTTTTTATTTTATTGTATATTTTAAAGAGAGCAAGGGGAGGAGAGGGGCAAAGGGAGATGGAGAGAGAGAATCTTAAGCAGGCTCCACTCCCAGTGTGCAGCCTGATGGGGGCTTGATCTCACAACTCTGAGATAATGACCAGAGTCGAAATCAAGAGTTGGATGCTTACCAACTGAGCCACCCAGGCGCCTCCACAAAGCAATTTTTTGTACCTCCCATATTTAAAATAGAACAAGACATTTTCACTCATATGTGTAATTTAAGAAACAAAATAAATGAGCAAAGGAAAAGAGAGAGAGAGATTGAGACAAACCAAGAAACAGACTCTTAACTATAGAGGACAAACGGATGGTTACCAGAGGGGAGGTGGGTGAGGGGGATGGGCTAAAGGGGTGATGGGTATTAAGGAGGGCTCTTGTGATGAGCACTGGGTGTTGTATGAAAGTGTTGAATCACTATATTGTACAATTGACACTAATATAACACTGTATGTTAACTCTATTAGAATTAAAATAAAAACGAATAAAAAGAATTAGTGGGCAAACAAATAAATAAAAATAAAAATAAAGAAATGCAACAAAAGAAGTTTGCTTGTCCCCACAAACCTCTCTATTGTTCTCATTTATAGGAACAATTCTTTATACTATTTTCTGTCTCCACTTCTTACTTCCCACCCTCCCAATAGGATCTTGCTTCTGTCCCAATCAGGCCACTAAAACTGCTCTTATCAGGATCACTAAAGCCCTTGTTTCTAAGTCCAACCAGTCTTTTTTTTTTTTTTAGTAGAGTGATGAACAGCATTCCACATTGAGTCATTCCCTCTTTCTTTAAACACTACTATCTCTTTGTCCACTCCTAAGTCTCTTTTTTTCTAGTTTCTACTCCTTGAGAGCCTTAAAATGCAGGAGTTCTTCAGAGCTTAACCCTTGGTCTTCTCTTTTTCGTGCTCTATATTCTTCTCTAGGTAATATTCTATCTATTCTAATCCTTCTATCTCTAGATAATAATTCAGTTCTGTGGCTTGTACATGCAATATGAACTATCCAAACATATTTCCAATCTAGACTTCTCCACTGAGCTCAAGACTCATATATAAAAGTGCCCACTGATGTCTCTTGGATGTCTGAAGTGCATCTTAAACTTAACACATCCAAAAGTGGACTTGGATCTTCAGCCCACAATGTGTTCCATGCAGGTGGAACTAGTAAATTGCACTACCATTTATCCAATGGTTCAACCCATATTCCTGGTAATCATATTATATGCCTTCCTCCCCTCTTCTTTCTCAAGCCTCACATTCAATCATCAAATTCTACCAGTTCTACTTCCAAGATATACCTCACATCTGCTCTTATTTATTTCTCTACTACATTGTCATAGTCCAAGTCATTATCATCTTTTATGTGGATTATCTTCTCAGCCCCTTAAATGTGCTCCCTGCTATTTATTTTTCTTCCTTCTTCCTTCAGTTCACTTCTCTCACAGCAGCTACATAGATAAGGTGAAAGTACATCCGATCTCTCTCTGATTTAAAATTATTGACTGGCTTCCAAACTCTATGTCTTGTCCTGCAATGCCTGATATCATCTCACCTTGTGGCCCACCTACTCTCTACTCCAATCACATTGACTTCTTTTCAGTTCCTGAAATACTTCAAGCTCTTTTGTGCTTCAATTATTTTCCTTATGCTATCTTTCTGCCCCAAATACTATTTGCCTACTTCTTTGCATAGCTGAATCTCTCTTCCTTTAGGTGCCAGTTTGAGTGTTACCTCAGAGAGGTATTCACTGATACTGTCAACAACTATTTTAAAAGAATGTAACATATTTGTTATTGATTTATTTATTTAGTTATTTAGTTCTTCTATCTCACTAATCTATAAGCTCCATGCAGGAAGGCACTCATTTTCTCACTCACTTCTGTCTGAATCCCTAGCACAATATCTGGAATGTAGTTAGCAAAATAGTATTTTCCAAATAAATGTATATTTAAATAATAAATGAATTATATACTACAATATAGTAAAAACTTTATATACTAAAGAATTTAAATTGGTTTTCTAATTTTGGGGTCAGTTGCCTACTAAACTCTGATGAAAGTCATTATTTTTACTACTAAATGATAGAAGCAAGAATTGAGTAGATTTAGCATTTAAAGTCAATAAAAAAAAAAGAGAGAGAAACCAACCATTAAATATTTGTTTTACCTGATGCATCAGCCTATGAGATTACTTGTTTTTACTTACGTGGCTTCCTTATCTCCCAATTAAAATTCAGAAGTAAATACAAAATTTTATGGGGATTTTCTTTTCCAGTATCTTCAGGATATCATTTGGCATATTTCTTTTTTTTTTTCTTTTAGTTTGTGAGTATCTGAGAAGATTTATGTTTTCATAGGATTATGGTCTAGGAATCTCTGCATTTATGGTTTCTTTAAAGATCATAATAGCATGCTTAAATGGGCTAAGTGATAAAGATGTCTAGTGACAGAATTCATAATTTTTGCTTTTATGTTTTGTAGTCTAGCTGAAAGTTCCCTCAACCAAAATTATGAATCATTTATTGCAACCTAGTAAAAGGCTAAATGAAGCTCAACATGGGCTGGTGCCTTGCTTCAGTCTAACTTGTAATGTTACCATTGTTTAGCATGAAGTAAGAAAACTAAAAGACAACACAATAGAAAAGAATAAAGGCAAGGAATCTTTTCCTCTCCCTTAGGAAACAATGGAAAAGTTTAGATTTACATTTCATAGTTTTTATATATTCCTATTCTAATCAAGCATTAGTGTAAATATATATACAAACACTTATCAACTAAATAAGAATTAAATATTTTTAAAAGATTTATTTATTTTAGATAAAGAGTTGAGAGAGAGTGAATGAGTGGGGGGAGGGGCAGAGGGAGAGAATCTCAAGTGGACTCCCCACTGAGTGTGGAGTCCTGCACGGGGCTTGATCTCAAGACATATGAGATCATGACCTGAGCCAAAACCGAGTCCAACGCTCAACCGACTGAGTCACCCAGGTGCCCCAGAAAATTAAATAATTTTTTAAGTGTTTGTACCAGTAGCCTCTATGATTATCATGAAGAATCAAACACTGATTATACCATGATATTTCAAGAAACATTAATAAACAGTGTTATAAAATGAATTCAAAATTAAAGACCATGTATTTGCTAGAGGTAACTTTGAATGATAAATATTTTACAAATATTTTACATTAAGCATCAGTCTAATTACCTCCTTTTTTGCTCAGAAAGAATATGGAAAACTTCCTCAGAACTTATAAAATTTAGATCCTAATGTTCACATGTACCTGTAACTGCTCACAATGTAACTTTCCCAGGAAGTAGCATCATATAGTGGAAAGAGACTTCTGAGTAAGCTACATTTAAGTCTGAACAAGATCCTGAAATTTTCCTGGTTATATAACCTTATATCTTCCTTATGAGTCAATTGACTTTTCTTATCTTTAAAATTAGATAATGTCTTCCTCACTGACATATTGATATGATTATTATAAATGGAGATAATATATATGTAAAGCAGTGGGCACTTGGAGGTGCTCAACAAATATTGCTTCATATGATTCTAGAGAAAAGTAAAAAGATTAAATCTTATCAAATGTTTGCTAATGTTTCACAAATATTCTCATATATGGTAAGCAGAGCTTATATCTGCCCTCTAGAGTTGATAATACTATAATTATTACTACAAATTCGGTACTCAGGTAAATAACTTGCACAGCTCGTACACTGGAGACTCCAAGGGTTTGAACTTGGATCTTAAAAGTTTTCAAAGCCCTTTTCTTTTCTCCTTTTGCTTGGCCCATAAAGGAAAGTTTTCTGCAATGTTTGGAGCTATTTGAACTACTCTTCCAGGAAGAGCTCACATCGGTTTGACCCATGTGGTGAAACCCAAGAAATGGGACAGAAAACTGCTTAAAAGATAATACAAGTAAACCAACAGGACAGTTATCAAGTAAAGTGATTCACTAAGAGCCCCATAGTTTAAATATGTCTGCACGGTCCTCCTTTCCTACTCCAGGACTAGGCTAGCAACCCCCCCAACAAGCAGAAGACTTTGTAGAGAAGCCCGGCCAAATAGGACATATTTCCAAAAGACGAGGAAAGGGGAAACTTTTGGATTTATCACTATTGCTTCTAATAGGTTGTTTACTCTTCTCTGTTTTTGATCCCAACAGATTAGAGTAATAGTGGTGAAAGATGATAAAAGCTGTCGATAGACTGTGAAATAAGCTATTTCAATAATTCCCTCTAAACCAATCTTCAAATCCAATCTTACCTTAATTGAGCATCAGAGGATAAAACCAAGGTTGTACCAATTGCTGCCTGTTAAAAGTGGAGCTCACTGAAACACCCAGCTACAATACCTGGAAGCAAGGTTACATAACCAATTGTAGAATGTTTTGCCTTTTTCCTATCCATAGCTTAAGAACATATAGTTGCATAAGAGTCTGGCTGACCCTCTGCTCCCAAAAGTATTCATACAATAGTCGTGGTGACCAAAACTAATTGATTTGACTTGGAGAACAAAATTTGAAAACATGAAAATCTCTTTTTATAAAGTTGATATTATTTCTCAAAAACATTATGCCACATTCCAGAAGATATCTGTTCTAAACATTAAATGCAACTTCTTAGAATTAAAATTTAGGTCATGAATATCTTAAAATATTTTGAAAGTAGTTTATTTAATTTTGTCCTTCAAAAAACTTTTTTGTCAATCAATATTTGGCTAGCTTTCAGAATCTGGCAATCATGTATTTTTTGGTAATGTTGATGACTGCCTTACTCACTTTGTTACTGCCTTTGGAGCCAAATCTGGAGAAAATTTCCATTCAAAAACTTTTTCTCCTTATTAAAACATCTGGTTACTTCATTTTTACCTCCCTTCTCTATTAAGTTCAAAATTGGTATAACCTATGATTATTTGGTAACCATATTCATGGACTAAACCAACACATTTTTTAAAATATGAGATATCTAGTGGGACAGTAGAATAAAACAGTTGAAAAATACACTGAATCAGAGACTCTAGGACATGTGGTCAATGTGCACAGTGATTGCTGACAATTCTTTGTTTTTCTCTGCTCTCATTACTGTTTGCTGTTTGAATAAAGTACTCAAAAGGATAATAACAGGTTTCTTTTACAAACATTTCCTGGTAGCTGAGATGTTCATAAGCTATGTCTGATAGATGACAAAAGTCCTGCCTTATGGGACAGAACAGAGAATATAAGATACTGGACTTTAGAGTAATGAAAGCTGGGACATTTTCATGAGAGAAGGTGTTCATAAGAGCATAGAAATTATACGACAGATTAGAAAATAATTCTAAAACTTCTCTTTTAGACATCTGGATATTCCCCAATGTCCTAGGTGTCTAGGAAAGAACTCAAGGGGTAAACTAGCTGTCTAGCATAGAAGGCAGCACAGTGCAAGGACACATAGGAGAAGCCAGGGTGACAGAAGGAAAAGGAACATTATGATAATGTAACGCCAAGCTTGGGCCTCAGACAATATTCAGGCTGAGCAAATAATTCAATGATGGAGCAAGCAAGATGTGTTAGCAGAGACCTCTCAGACGTCAACATGGAAAGACACACACACACACACACACACACACACGCCAGGAGCCAGGGAATTGTGAGAGAGGTTGGGAAGCACAATGATATCACATGAGGTGGTGGCATGGTGGAATATGTCTGTATATTAAATAGAGTGTTTGTTGCTATTTTTTTAAGACTTTAGTTTTTAGAGCAGTTTTAGGTTCACAGCAAAATTGAGAGGAAGACACAGAGATTTCCTGCCCCATACATTCATAGCCTTCCCCATTATCAACATCTCCCACCAGAGTGGTACATTTGTTGGTGTTAATGAACCTAAACTGACACATCATAATTGCCCATAGTCCATAGTTTACCTTAGGATTCACTCTTGGAGTTGTGCATTCTATGGGTTTGGAAATTTGTTACTATTTTTTAGTTGTAACCATATTTTCTTCTAATGATAGAGTCCTTGTAAATGGGAATAGTCAGTTTGTTTCTGTGAGTAAATATGCCAGTTATCTTTATAGGACTTTGAGACAACAAAACAGTGTGAGACGAAAACAAAACATAAAGCATCTTAGAGTAGAATTTCTAAGGGTATCCCAGGAGAAAGTTTACATCAAATTAGATCATTATAGAGGTAGCACATAGAATTTATCCATTCATCTAGTTGTCATTTATGCACTATGTACTGAGCATTTCTACACAAATGCCCTTGAACCAGGGACAGATGATATACCCTGAATGAACACACCATGCTGAGCTCTTAAGAAGCTTATAGATAGACAAATAAAGAAATAATTCCATTGAAGTGGATGGGAATAGAAGATGCTACAATGACATATAATTGCCAAGTGACTGGCAGTTATTCCAGATCAGAGAGGGGGCCATAGAAAGAAGGATGACAGAAGACTTCATAGATGTCATGTCCCCTGAGGTAAAACTTGAAGTAACTGGTGATAACAATAAAAAACAGTCATCTGAGTTAGCTTTCAAATGAGATGACGGTTATCTTACTTGCCAAATGCATCATTAATACAATTATAATTGTATTTGCCAAACACGATAGTGATAGATGGTAAAGCAACAAGGAAGGGGGAAGGAATCCTACAACTGAGAAATTAACTAGACCTGATCCTCTGACATTCCCTTACATAATTTTTAGCCCAACAGACATGGAATCCACCTCTGAGCAAAGCGCTAACTCATGGAAGTTTTAATCTAATTCAAGTACTGCAGTGATAACTTCTCAAAATAGTTGTACACTGAGACTGGAATCTGACATTCTTTGCTTTCATGGACTTGTGAATGGACATGTTCTTAATTTAAGGCACTCTATAACCCTATATAATTGTTTTTCTAGAAGAAGGCAAACAGAACTCAGAGAAAACCTGCGTGGCAAGGCTTCTCTTTCTTTCATCCATTTGTCTGTTCAGTTACTGATTAATGGCTCTACCCTTAGAAATTTTCAGGCTTTTTAGAAAAATAGCAAATGACATAAATCCAGAATATGTTAGTAGTTAAATTTATGCTTTGCTTCCTTTACTTTCGTTTATTTGAATGAAATATCAAGATGCTGTAAAATCTAAGAAAATCAAAATCTTGATTTAAAATAAGTGTCTCCTCTATCCCTATTCTCCATTTTTGTTTTCTTCCAGCCACTCTTCCATAACCACATTCATATACATTTTATGTGTCTCTGAACTTGAAAACTGTACATCAACTATCTACACACACACACACACACACACACTTTGTAATCTTTTTTTTCTTCAACACGTTTCAGTGGATTAGGTACTGGTATTGAACAAATAGGACATGGTCCTTGCTTCCCCAGAAGTTCTAATATAAACTAGACAATAGGAACACAAATAAACATACAGGCATTTAGACAGCTGTGTTAACACTGACTAATGAATAATGTATATTCATTTTAAAAATGTTAGTAAATATGGGTTTTGTGGGGGAAAATGAAAAGTGAACTGAAAAACCTTTTGACCATTAGAGCTGAAAAAGGCCTTTGAGACCATCAAGGTTGGCAGCCTCATTGGATAAAGGGAAAACGGCAAGCAGAGTTTCAAGAGTTGGATGTAGGGGAAGAAGATCATAACATCTCCCATTGGTGGAGTAAGGCTCTTTGCAGGTCAGATTTCTACATGCTCTGAGAAGGGATTGAGCTCTCTGTCCAAATGATTAGATAAATTATCAACCTGAAAACAACAAAGCTTTTTCAAGTGATAACAATTTTGTCTTGCAAAATGATGAAACCAAAAAGCCTAAATTCCTGCCTGGGTTCCAAATCCTTCTCTTGTACCTTTAAACAATTCTTTTTCTCAGAGTCAGATGCCTTATGTAAATCTTATATTGCCATCTCAAACAAGTCTCCCTGCTTTTTGCCAAAGACAACCTCGGGGATGTATTTCAAGGTTTCCTTATGGTCGGGCTAATCCTGTTAGGTTTCAAAACAGATATTCCTGATTTCTGGACTAAGGGATGAAGCTAAGCAGCACCTTTGCCCTTACACACTAGCTTTTCCTTCTTTTTTGAATGATTATAAACCATCAAAGTGAAAGACCATCAATTTTAACAAGGCCAACTCAGTGCAAGTGGGTGCAGAGGATCCCTAAATATTCTATTTTGTTCTAAATGTTATGTGTAGCCAAACACGTTGTAATATAAAATTACTACTGTAGTTATTTTTTTCTGATCTAAAGGAAAATTGCATTATTAAAATATAAACCCTAATTTCCAAATATTATAATAAGAAAAATTTGAAAATCACATGTAACATGAAAACATTGAAACAGCTTAGGCTTTATTTTGGTAACTCTGAGTGTCGCCAATTTATTCCCAAAGGTAGTCATCAGCATTGATATTGACAATGCCTTCCCTAAAATAGCCAGTGTGGAGTCCTGCATACACAGTGTACTCAATAAAGCTTGCTCATCCATTTACTGACTCACTCATAATCTGTCATTGTTTTGTGTCATCAATTTAAAACATCTTTATCTGAAAGTAATTTATGGAAATCCATGGTCCTTGAAAATGACCATAGTGTTTTCTGGTTTCATCATCCCGTTTTCCTTTTTCTCATAAACATTCAAAGGACAAGGAAGGCTACCAGAATATTGTCACAGCTACCATGCAGTCTCTTTTAATCCTTGTCACACGAGATGTTCCTTCTTCATCTTTATTCCTCACTCTTGTTTTGGCATAAATAGAAAACCCTATAATTTGAATGTTTAATCTAGAGAAGATTTCATTTCTTGTTGAAAAGTTTTGGTTGACCAATTCCTCCAGTAATAATATCATCTCATTTAAGTAACTAAATCATTAACATTATGTACTAAAGGCTCTGGCAAGAGAGTGGGAATCCCTTCCCGATAAATAATGTGTAATTATTTCTATTTATTTCCCTGAAAAACATAAAACTTTCAACCTACTCACTTCTTATATTTAAGGCACTAAATGTTTTTATTCATTTAAGCTATAATGGTCTGTTTACTACAAGAAGTTTGAAGTAACCTACAGTAACATAGCATAAATATAGCAATACAAATGAAATGGAAAAGAAAACTTGGATATAGAAGCAAAGGAAATGAAGATTCCTAGTCACCTAAAGTAAGCAGATTCGTGATTTCCTGACATTTAAGGCATATCCTAGTTGTACATCAAGACCCAGATCAGATGGCACCCTCTCTGTGAAACCTCTTCTGAGTCTCTAAGGGCTAACAGTTCTTTTCTGCTCCAGAACTCTAGTAGTCTTTTAAACTTAGGCTTCTTTTGCAAAACTTTTACATAAAACCCCCTTTGTTCAAAAGGCCAGCTCATAACCCCTCAAAATTAGGAACCACTGCCTTTCTTTGGTTCCTGTTCTTAAATCAATATTTAGTACCCTTCAGTCACCTGTGTTTCCTCTTTTCTGGAAACTTTCGCAGCATTCTCATTATTCTTTGAATTCTGAAGTATCATGTACAGGTTGACTTAGTCTGAAGACTTGCACTACCTCTCTTTGATTAGGACAAATTTCTTTCCTAATATTACATCATTTCTACATCTCAATTTCCCCCACTCTTTATTTTAAAACTCCTGGAAAGAGAGCTGAGCTCCTGAATTGATTTGCAATGACTCATCACTATTGTACTCATATTTTTCATTTTTTTGTTCTATGTTTTATGAGTTTATCAACTTTATCTTTCAGAATAGATCGTTAATTTAGTGTCTTTGATTTGTTTTATAAAGTTCCAGAAAATATGTTTTTAGTTCCCAAAATTTTTGCTTGTTTTCAGTAATAGCCTGGTTTCCTGTCTTTCTTTTTAAATGTATTTAATACCCAAATAAATCTCTCTGAGAATGTGCTCAGAATATTTTTCTAGTTCTCCTATGTTCATCGAACTATTTCTTTTTCCTCTGTAGTCATTTATTCTGTTTCCTTAGCTTGTTGCTCTGCATTTAGGTTGTTGGTTTTCTCAAACTCAGATCTTTAGTTGGTGATTCATATTTATGAGTAAAGGACTTGATTGATGAATTAGGATAGCTGTCACACCCACTGTGTATAGGTCTAGATCTGTTTCCCCAGAAGGCTTTTCCCTGGAATGAGCAGGCTGCTTTCCTGTCTAAATAGGTGAGGACATGTCAACTGGTGAGCATCATTTTAGAATGTGTGGCCAGTGGGTAAGCAGGCAAGCTGCCCAAATGCCAAAAAAATGAGAATATTACTCTGGGAATGGAGTACTTCAGCATGTTTTTCTCCTAGTCTGAGAGGTGTTTCCTTGTATATTCCCTTGCTGTAGTTGTAGAGCTTTGATATACCTGGAAATCAGCTCTGCTTCTGTCTCAAGTAACAAGTGTCACACTGGATTGTTAGCCCAATCCCAGGAGATCTATTCAGTTTCTTTAGGAAGAAGTTCTCTCACTTAAACTCGGGAAGAAATGCCGCTGCTGTCAGTCACTGGGTAGGGAGGTAGTAAAGGGCCACATTGGCCTGTTAGCCTAAAGACAGATTTTTAATAACTATCCTGATTCTTGTTTCACAGCTCTTCCTAAGCCCCATACCTACACACTGAACTTGGAGATTTTCCCAACATATCCAAGACGTCTCCTTTGACTATGTTGGACTCCCTATGCTTTCTCCTAGTCTGGATTATTTGTCTATAAGATCCTATTCTGCAGAAATCATTCACAATTTCAATTGTGCAGGTAGTATCACTTCCTATTTGCAATGCAGCTGTGGATCTCTTTTTCAACTTTGTTGTTTCAATGGAACTGGGAAGAGAAAAATGGTAAACCCTCTACCTATGTTCACCATCTTTGAACTAGAGGTTCTGTGAGTTTGGATTCCTAATTGGAATTTAGATTTAGGTCATTTGGACTGTTGACTTCCAAAGGTAAGCATTTGTGATCTACTATACTTTTGCTTCATATGTCTAATTATTAATCTTTAGAAAGGTTCTAGTCTTATTTAGAAGACTACAAAAGCCAGACTTGTAGAAATTATTTTTTGGCTGACAATAACCTTTAAAATCATGAAGGTCAGTTAAATTCAGGCTCAGGGCTGAATCCGATACCTGAGTCACAGGTATCAGTATAGCTATAAATATTAAAGGGATACAAATGCCCTTGATACATATCTTTTAACAACATCAAAAAAGCAGACTTCTTAAATTTTTTTTTTAAATCTTCCCATTAGCTTTAAAAAGTATATCTAAAATCCAAGTAAAATCTAAATAATTGAGATCATATGTATAATATATATCATAATATAATACATTCTATAATTATGTATTACATATAATTATATTATGTGTGTATATATTATGTTTATATACCAATTTTCCTAAATAGAAAGCAAAACTAGTTCTCAATTTTGTTCTCGATTCCGTCAGTACTATTGATAAAAATTATCTTTTTAAAAATTCTATCTAACTCTCTTCCTTTAAAATCACTGGTCATATGTTCACTTAATCTCATAATTAGATACAGTCTTCTATTACTCTGTAGTCAGTGAAAATGAGAGGCACTGACCTTCTCAGATTGCTCTGAAATCACAAGAAGTACTTTGAAAAGACAGTAGCTGTAGTTTCTTTCTCTCATCAGTTATTTAGTTTCAATATTTTTTAGTAATTCCAAAGATAAACTACAGTTTCTATTTCCTTCGTGTTTCTCCATCTTCAGTCAGAATAGAATATGGGTGTTTTCTCTGTTTCCTAGTAAAATTTACTACATTAGGGTTTTTTTAATGGGATAAAACACTATATTATTCAAATTTCCCCAGATTTTTCTTTCTCCCTGTTTCTAACATCCATTAAATCTCCTTTCACACATCTCAAAAATACTTTAAATCTCATCTAAGTACTAGTTCACTGTGATTCCCTACAATCAATTAGTAAAAAAAAAAAAAAATTCATTGCTTCATTGATCATTTTAAATTTTTCTCATGAAAAAGGCAATATATACTATTATCAGATAATATAAAAACTTATTCACAAGTAATCCACTTCATTGAATAAATAAAGTCAAAATGCAAGTGAATGCAATGAATAATACTACGTACGAAAGCATTTGCATGGGAAATGTGGTTGTCAGGCCTTAGGTGGATTAATGTGGACTGAAATACACTTAGCATCAACACTGAAGTGGGGGCACTTTTTCCTTAACAGACAGTTTTCAGTGTTGTGTATTTGGGAACTTAATTTTATTTTTTCATCTAGAATAATCAAACTAAACATGGTTAGTTTACATTAATCAAATCCATAGGGTTGTGAATAAATACACTGCATGCCAACATATTATTTACTATGAAAATATATCATTGCTGAGTAGATCACAGTTCTCATATCAAGTGGTTAGCATATTCTCTTCCCAAAGGGGAATTGGAAAGTCAAAATTCTGCTACATGAATATAGATTCAAATTAAAGGAGAACTGTGATATTGATAGTACCCTAAAAGAATATAATAGGTACTGAACAAATGGTTGCTGATATAATAAATTCAGTAAAACATTAATCAATGATGCTATCATATTACAATAGCTTGATGCATTCATGTCAATTTCAGGACTGCCCCCCCCAAAAGACTTAGATCTAACATTGCATAATATAATTTATTTATTACATGATTTCTTCTCCTATTAATCAGTGGGATCCCTGAAGCAGGGCCTATGTCTTATTTACTTCTACGTCATTAGTGGTCAGCAGAGTGCCTGGCATTATTAGATGCTCCGTAGTTTCTCTAATTGCATTGAAATGAAATATTTATGTTAGCTAGGCAAAATAGCCTCTTCCATTTAAAAAGTTTAGAAAAATTCTTAGCTCCACTGGTCATAGGCTTTTAAATATGACATTTACTGGGAAAACAGCTTAGATATGCTAACTTCATAAAGCTTCCCATTCTCAGAAAATGACACCTGTTAGAACAAAAGCCAATATCTGAGTCTTATGCACACATATTATTACCAGGTGAATCTGGTCAAGTTCTCTATAGTTGTGCAAGTTGTATTTTTCTCCTCCTTAAAAATTCTCATGAAGTTCCTTACCTATCTTTGCCATGCAGAAATGCAAATGTGACATTGGTATCTCTGAAGACCATAATCCAGCCACTGGAAACAACTGGAAACAGTTGCTATCTATCTCAACTCCACTCCCTTCCCAGAATTTCCATGTAACCGGGGTTCTACACTAATTGTATGTGCTCAGCTAGCACCTTTGACTCTCATCTCCATTCAGTGGCTTAATGAGCTCTCCAACAGCTCTCTGCTATCCTGGTTTATCACATCTTCATAGGGCTTGGTGGTAATATTAGTGGTAAAAATAGCTAACATTTACTGAGCACTTGTACCTCTACTACAACATGTACAGAAATTTACTCTTTCCTGCCTTTTTATATGCTTATCTCTCCAATAAAACTATGAATCATTTATTAAATCAATGAATAAATTGATCAAATAATAAACAAATCAATGAATTAAGCAAATTGTATGGTCTTTACTGTGCTTCTCACTTGGACAATACTGGCTTCTATCTCCTATTTCCCCAGCACTGGGGAAACCAAGTTCTTGCATTGTCTTTTTCTAGCTTTCAGCGTGCATACCTCCTTTCTATTCTGACAGTTAATACATTGATAGACTTTCTTATAGTAGGCATCCCAGTGACAGTGGGAAAGCACCTATTCTCACTGGCAACTTTTGTAACTATATTTTGGGGATTACTTCTGATTTTGATATTAAGATTACAATGATATTTGCCTTTGGGACAACTAAAACAAGCTGAATAAGCTATTAAATTACCCATTGTTGTTTTTAATCCACTAGAGAACTGAGGAGACAAAGAACCTTAGTTGAACTAAATTCCAAAAAAGTGACAAGCCTTTCATAGGAGAGAAGAGACACATGCCTGTTCTCATTTCTGGTGGAATGCAAGGAGAAGGAAAGGAGGAAGAAACCAGCCAAAACTTTAATGAACTTCTAATGACTGTGGGCAGATATAATTCTAAGAGACCCAGCCAGAGAGCAAATCTGCACTCACCAAAGGCTCTTTCTCATAGGTCTCCATATGGAATATACTACAGGCTAACAGCAGAGCTGACAGAGATCCTCCTGAGGTGTGTGGGCCATCCTGAAACTAAGGCAGGCACCTTCGGAGAAGGCTGGAGGTAAGAGGAGCTGAGAGAAATCCCTCAGAGGCATTCCAGTCTTGACAGCTTGCAGATGCCCTTCCAAAGCTAAAGGCTGAGTGGGCAGGCAGAGAGAGATTACCTATAATGCAAAAAGAGCAGGCAGCTGAACTGTAGACTAGAGACAAAATCCCCACAGTTCAGAAAGCTGGTGACTTTGCTATAAAACACAAAGATATCTCTGGAGTCATGCCAGTATGCAGATGTTAGAATTATCAGGGAGAGGTTACAAAATAATTACAATAAAAAAACTAAAGGATCTAGTGGAAAAGATGGACCACATGTGTGAAGAGATAAGGAATTTTAGTGGAGAAATGGAAACACTGAAAAAAAACTAAAAGTGAATAATAAAAATGTAAAATTTTATCAGAAATGAAAAATTTATTAGAGAAACTTAACAACTGGGTCACGAAAGATCAGTTCACTCAAAGCCAGGACAACAGAAAATATCCAAATTGGAACATTAAAGAGAAAAAAAAAGAGGCAGAACTGTTAATATTTGTAGATCAATAGCAAACAATCAACATTCAAGCAAAAGTAGTTCCAGGAGGAGAGAAAAGAGAAAAAATGGAAGAAATATTTGATAAAACATTGGATGACAGTTTTCCAAAATTTAAGAAAATCATTCTCATATAAATATCAGGAGCTCAGCAAAACCAAAGCAGAACAAATACAAAGAAAAATCAGACCTAGGCACATCATAAACAAAACGCTGAAAACCAAAGATAAAAAACAGACCTTAAAAGCTCCTGAGGTAAGATACAAATGTAGGAATCCGAAGGGGTACGTGCACCCCGATGTTTATAGCAGCAATGTTCACAATAGCCAAACTGTGGAAAGAGCCAAGATGTCCATCGACAGATGAATGGATAAAGAAGATATGGTGTATATATATAATGGAATATTATGCAGCCATCAAAAAGAATGAAATGTTGCCATTTGCAACGACATGGATGTAACTGGAGGGTATTATGCTAAGTGAAATAAGTCGATCAGAGAAAGACATGTATCATATGACCTCACTGATATGAGGAATTCTTAATCTCAGGAAACAAACTGAGGGTTGCTGGAGTGGTGGGGGGTGAGAGGGATGGGGTGGCTGGGTGATAGACATTGGGGAGGGTATGTGCTATGGTGAGCGCTGTGAAGTGTGCAAGACTGTTGAATCACAGATCTGTACCTCTGAAGCAAATAATACATTATATGTTAAAAAAAAAAAAAAAGAAGAAGAAGAAGATAGCAGGAAGGGAAGAATGAAGGGGGGGAAATCGGAGGGGGAGATGAACCATGAGAGACAATGGACTCTGAAAAACAAACTGAGGGTTCTAGAGGGGAGGGGGGTAGGAGGATGGGTTAGCCTGGTAATGGGTATTAAAGAGGGCACGTTCTGCATGGAGCACTGGGTGTTATATGCAAACAATGAATCATGGAACACTACATCAAAAACTAATGATGTAATGTATGGTGATTAACATAACATAATAATAAAAAAAAAAGCACCTGAGGAAAAAAGATACATTACATTGATAAGAATAACAATACAGTTGATGTCTGACTTCTCACCAGAAAACAGAGGCTAGGAAAAAAGGGGGTAGTGTGCATTTAAAGTGCTGGAAAAAAAAAAAAAAAACCTAGAATTTTGTATTCAGCTAGATATATCTTTTTTTTTAAGATTTATTTATTTATTTCAGAGAGAGAGAGAGTGCGTGGGGAGGGGCAGAGAGACAGGGAGAGAGAGAAAAGCTGACTGCACTAAGTGTGGAGCCTGAAGCCAGGCTCCATCTCACAACCCTGAGATCATGACCTGAGCCCAAATCAAGAGTCTGATGCTTAACAGACTGAGCCACCAGGTGCCCCTCAGCAAAATATATCTTTAATAATAAAAGACGACTACCTCTTCCAACTGATAAAAATCTGATATAATTTGTTTCTAGCAGACCTATCCTAAAAAAAGATTTTTTTAGCAGACCTGCTAAAAAAAGACAGAAAGGAAATAATAGATGAAACCCTGGATCCACAGGAAGGACTGATGAGCATCAGAAACATGAAATACTTGCTTAAAATATAAAATAGCTTTCTTAAACTATCTATATATCTATTTACTCTTAAAAACTTCTCACTTTTTAAAACAAAATACAAAATACAAAAAACAAAAATAATAATATATTTGGTGTTTATAACATACGTAAAGTAAAATATAATGCAATTAGAGCACAAAAACTGGGATTATACTATTGTAAGAATCATGAAAAAGTATACAATTATTTGAAGGTAGATTGTGACAAATTAGAGATACATATCATTCTGTGTTATAGAGTAACCACTAAGTGCATGCACACACACATACATACATGAAGAGATAGACATAAAAGCCAAGAAAGGAGTAAAATTAAACATGAGAAATACCTGATTCACCCAAAACAAGGCAAGGAAGGAACAAATAAAAACTTGGATAAATAGAAAACAAATAACTTATATATTTAAGTCTTATGATATCAATTGTCAGACTGAATAAAAAAGCAAGACCCAACAGATGCTATTTACAAGAAACACATAATAGGGGCACCTGGGTGGCTCAGTCGGTTAAGTGTCTGCCTTCGGCTCAGGTCACGATCCTAGGGTCCTGGGATTGAGCCCAGCATTGGGCTACCTGCCTGGCCGGGAGCCTGCTTCTCCCTCTCCCTCTGCCCCCCTCCCCCTTGCTTGTGATCTCTCTCTCTCTCTCTCTGTCAAATGAATAAATAAAATCTTAAAAAAAAAAAAAGAAACACATAATAAATTCAAAGGCACAGCAAAGAGCTGAAAGTAAAGGTATAGAAAAAGATATGCATGCAAACACTAAGCGTAATAAATCTGGTATGGCTTTATTATTATCACACAAAGAAGACTTTAAGACAAAGAGTATATAAACAAAGATAAAGAGGTATATTCCAAAATGATAAGGGAATCAACCATTCAAGAAGACATAATCTCAAATGCCCATGAGCTTAATAGAAGATTTGAACAATACTAACCACCAATTTGAACTAATTGACACATACAGAACATTACACTCAATGCGCATTATTTTCAAGAGCACATGGAACACTGAAAATAGGTCATATGCTGGGCTATAAAATAAATCTCAAATATAAAAAGGTTGAAATTATATAGAGTATATTCTTCAGTCACACAAGCATTAAGTTAGAAATAAGTAATATAAGCTATCTTGATATGGAAAAATCTTCAAAATAATTTTAAATTAAGCCATAAAAATCAAATAACCTATGCATCAAAGAAACGCAAGAAAATTAGAAAACACTTTGAACAAAAGAACAAAAACTTAAGTTAAAAGAATGAAAAAACAACATATCAAAACATGTGAAATTCAGTTAGAGTAGTGCTTAGAGGGCAACTGATAGCTTATCAAATAGTCATTAAATAAATGTGTGGAGTCAATGGGTAAGTTTTCATTAAGAATTTAGAAAAAGGAGAGCAAATTAAACCCCAAATAAGTAGAAGAAAGGAAATTAAAAAAAAAGAGAAGAAATCAGTGAAATAGGAAACATACAAATGACAAAGAAAGTTAACAAAACCAAAGATTACTTTATTATTGATAATCTCAGTAAAATTGTCTAATCTCTGGAATGATCAAAAAAATAGTATGGGCAACACAAACTGTTGATCTCAGGAAAGCAAGAAGGATTATTGCTATAGATTCTAGTAAATACACTTAACATCTTAGATAAAATATACAAATTCCCTAAAGGACACAAATTATCAGACCAAATAGGAAAGGAAACAATTTAAAACCCCAAAAAACCTATATCTGCTAATAAATTGAAATGTAATTAAAAACAATTTTCCACAATGAACATTTTAGGCCCATAAGTCTTCACTGATAAATTTTATCAGACATTTTAAAAAGAAATAATACAAATCCTATATAAACTCTCACAAAAAAAAAAAAAAAAGAAGAGGAAGGGTTACTTCCTAACTCATTTTAAAACATTAGCAATACCCTGATGTCAAAGGTCACCAGAAGAAGAAAAACTATAGACTAAAATTCCTCATAAACAGATGCAAAATTCTTAACAAAATATTAGCACTTCAAATTCAGCAACAAATACAAAGAATAATACTTCATGATCGAGCAAGGTATATCCCAAGAATGCAAGATTGGCCTAATATTCAAAATTCAACCAGTATAAATTACTACTTTTTACACAATAAAGGAGAAATTATCTTAATAGATAATAGATAGATAAATGAATTATCTATATAGGTGCAGAGAAAGTATATGACAAAATTTAACACTCTTCTATGATAAAAACTTTTAATAAACTAGGAAGAGAAAGGACTTTTTCAATCTGATGTAGGTTATCTATGAAAAGCCTACAGCTAACATCATACTCACTGGTGAAGAACTAAATCCTCTTCCTCTAAAACTGGGACAGGGCAAAGATTCTGTACTCTTGTTCATGTGTGAGACAAAGAAATAAAAGATGGAACTATGAGATGGGAAGAAGTTAAACTCCCATTATTCACTGATGACATGATTACACATGTACAGAAATCTATGTAACTACTAAAAAACTACTAAGTAAGTGGTACTTTTATATGTTAACAACAAATAAACTACTAAGTGAATGGTACTTTTATATGTTAACAACAAATAATTGGAAAATGAAAATTTTAAAATGCAATTTATTATAGTATCAAAACCTTCAAATATCTGAGAATAAATCTAATGAAATATGCGCAATACTTCTACATTAAAAACTATAAAATAACACTGAAATTAAAGAATACCTAAATAAAGAGATAATTTGTCAATAGAACAGAATAAGAACTATAAAACTAGATCCATGTATGTATGGTCAATTAATTTTCAACCAAAGTATCAATTAACTTAGTGGGAAAAGACATACCTCTTTTTCCAGATTTATTGAGCTATAATTGACAAATAAAATCATATGATATTCAAAGTATACAATGTGATGATTTTCTATACATTGTGGAGGGATTCCCTCCATTGAGTTAATTAACACATCCATCACCTCTCATATTTACCTTTTTTTTTAAGTTTTGCTCTCTTAGCAAATTTCAATTACACCATACACTGTTAACTACTATAGTCACCATGTTATACATTTGATTCTCAAACTTTATGTATCTTATAACTGAAAGACTTGTACCCTTTTACCAACCTCTCTCTATTCCCTCACACCCCAGTCCCTGAAAACCACTTTTCTACTTTCTATTTTTATGAGTTAAACTTTTAAATTTTTTTTAGTTTCCACATACAAATGAAACCATGCAGTATATTGCTTCCTAACAAATGGTGCTAGAACAACTGGATTATCCACAGAAAAAGAAAACGAGCCTCCACCGTATGTCATTCCAAACACAAAAGTTCAAAATGGATCAGATGGGGAGCTGACTTAGAACTGGTGTCAACCAGGGAATTCAACTGTTTAATTAAAACAAAACAAAATTTCTACTTCTGAACAACATGGCGAAGGACAAGATTTAACCTCTTACCTGAAGCAGCTGAAACAACAAATAAAATATATGAAACAGTTGTGAAGGCACTGAACATTAGACACTAAAGAACAATGATCCCTGAGAGAAGGGAAATGGACCAGGTGAGCCCTAAGGTTGTCCCAGCTTAAGGTCTTCAGAGTTTCCAAGGTGCAGCACAGAATGGGGGAACTCCTTCAGAATCACACAGACTTTCTGAGAGGAGGAGACCAAGGAGGATACAGTTTATAGGACGGAGTACAGAAATGTAGAAACTGTAGGATTCAATACGCTGAATGTTATCAAACGTCTACCATGATTTCGTTTTTCCCTCATTCAACAAATCCTGTTTATTTTCTTGCCTCCATAAGGGTTTTATGACTCAACCCTGGGTTATTTATTCTTCTTCTTTGAAACGTTAGTAAGGCTTACAATTGATCGGTTGAAAATGGTTAGGGCGGGATTTAGTGTAAATCATTTTTCTTTAGGATAGTAAATGATCAAATGTGCATTGGCCACCACAAATACTCATGATAGTTAATCTTCAAGTATTAGGCCTTTCTTACACCATAGTATGGGCCCTTCATGATGTTCTGTCTTCAACCACAGTGTAAGCAAAGTTACATGGCATTAACAGCTGCTTTGTTTCACCCTCAAACTGACTGAAACTTAGCAATGGATGAAATAAGTTTTACTGACAAAATTTAGAAAGTTTACACATCCTTTTACTACTTAGGCTGGAAACATCAGTAAGAATATGATAAACACCCATCCACTCTTTCTAGGCTACTTGTAGATTAAACAATGTCACATCTGTTTATGAGTTAAAAGACTTACTCTATGCTATTGCATTTTATCTTCATGTTTCCTACTCATATAAATAATGTACATGTGACTACAGCTAAATTATACTTTAATCGAGATTACTGCATCCATACAATTTTATCTCTTTATAAAACAAACACTGTACTGTTTACATATATCTTTAGAACATATGGGAAAAACATTCACTACATGTGATATGAGAAATTACTGCTTTTTACAAAATATTAATGACTTGCATAAATCATGACTTTAACTATACAAAGTGCACTTTTATCCAGTGGACATTTTTTTATGATCCAGCAGAGAATAGAGAACATTATGTTCATCTTCCTTAACCATATTCTATTAGTTTTAAATGTGTCATTAAGAGTTTTGTGATTAAAGAAATTAGGAAACAAACCAAAACTAGAAGACAAGGTGAAATGCAACAGATAACAGAAAGAATTTATCAAGTGCAGGTCAGAGTTTAACCACAAGGATACAGGGAACCAGCAAAAGGAGAGGCTTTGGGAGCCAAAACTGGGAGAGTACTCACAAAGAAGAGACCACTGGGTCATGCTGGGGCCTAAGATACAAGGCAGGGGCTTCTGTGTGTCTGTTGATACTCTAAAAGATTTGCCCTGAGTGCTCTAAACTATGAATATTTCTCTGACACTTGTACCTAACCTCCAATCACAGAGTAGGCCTTCCAAAACCTCTTTGTATTTAAGCCCACAGTGTCTAAGGGGTTTTGGCTTACAGACTCTGCTTGCAGCTTCACGAAATGAGTGTTTACTTATTTGAGTCCTTTGAAGCTTTGAAACCAGGCACACTTCTCTTCTTGCTAATATATCATCCTTAGCCAGTTTTTCTCAAAATAAACTACTTCATCCATACAAATATCTGTTGATGCAGGTATTATCTCTCTTGATGAGGATCACAGCGACTCTCTTCCTCAGCAGCCAGCATGTACCACCACACAATTTGATGATGTACAGAAAGGACAACTGGCCTTGAACCTGTGAATCATCCTAGTTTTTCAGAGAAAAAATTTCATCATCAGTTCTTTCATCTCAAAGTCTTATCCTTGCTTGAGATAGCATTAAGTCAATAGTCATTCCACACTGCTGATCTTCCTAGCCACAGTAAATGAATACTTTTTGAATGAATGCATGAATACTTTTTTATTTCATCTCTAATTATTCCTTATCTTTTGCTGAATATCACTAACTGCATACTTAACATTTATCACATGTTGAATGATTTGTCCTTTGTCCTTTTGAGTTTTTTGTACAAATAACTTCATTTCCAATGAGTTCACTTTTTGTTTCAATTATAATCAATGCTCTGACCTAAAACACTCTTTGCATATCTGTTGACCATCATCTCAAAATGAAAGACAAACTTAACAAAAAATTATACTAAGTGCTATGGTCTAAATGTTTGTGTTCCTCCCAACCCCTCAAATCACATGTTGGAATCCTAATGCCCAATGTGATGATGTTAGGAGATGGGAGGTGATTAGGTCATGAGGACAAAGCCTTCATAAATGGGATTAGCACCCTGCAAAGAGATCCTGTGCCTCTTCCACCATGTGAAGACACAGCGAGAAGTCAGCAGTCTGCAATCCAGAAGCACACCTTCACCAGAACTTGACAATGCTGGTGCCTTGATCTTGGACTTCCAGACTCCAGAACTATGCAAAATAAATTTCTGTTGTTTATAAACTACCAAATGTGTGATATTTTGTTACAGCAGCCTGAATGAACTAAGACAGTAATATAGCCACACTATGATGACAGGGACTAAAATGTTTATATGTCACTGCTAGTGCCAGTTGTGAGAGTAGCAAAATTGAGTCACTGTTCTTTGCTTGTTTGTTTTGTTTTGTCTGTTTTCTTAGATTCTATTGAATAAATTTGATGTGCAACACTGTGTAAGGTTAAGGTGTACAATGTATTACTTTGATACATTTATACATTATAATGTGATTGCCCATGTGATAGTTACTACATTACATAATTATAGTACAATATTATTGTCTATATTCACTACACTGTGCATTAGATCTCTATGGCTTATTTACTACCTGTTACAAGTTTAAACACTTAAACACCAGCACTCTTTTTATTATGTTATGTTAATCACCATACAGTACATCATTAGTTTTTGATGTAGTGTTCCATGATTCATTGTTTGCATATAACACCCAGTGCTCCATGCAGAACATGCCCTCTTTAATACCCATCACCAGGCTAACCCATCAGCCATGAGAAAGGTAGATACCCTCCCATTTGCAACAACGTGGATGTACCTTGGGCACATTATACTGAGATAAGTCAGATAAAGAAAGGTAAGTAATGTATGATATCACTTACATATGGAATCTAAAAAAGTTATACCTATAAAAAAATAGTGTAAAATGGTGGTTACCAAGGGATGGATGGTGTAGGTGATGAGTGCTGGTGTTTACTTATCTTTCTTTATCTGACTTATCTCAGTGTAATGTGCCCAAGGTACATCCACATTGTTGCAAATGGGAGGGTATCTACCTTTCTCATGGCTGAATAATATTCCACTGTGCATATGTACCACATCTTTTTTATCTATTCATCTGTTGACTGGCATTTGGATTATTTCCATATCTTGGCAATTATGAATAATGCTACAGTAAACAGGAGAGTACATGTATCTTCCTGAAAAACTGTTTTCATTTCCTTTGGTATATACCCAGAAGTGGGATTGTATGGTAGATCCATTTTTAATTTTTTGAGGAAACTATTTTTTTTCCATAGTGGTTGGGCCAATTTACATTCCAACCAACAATATATAAGGGTTCCCTTTTCACCACATCCTCTCCAACACCTGTCGTTTCTTGTCTTCTTGACAGTCATTCTAACAGGTGTGAGATGATATCTTATTGTGGTTTTGATTTGCATTTCCCTGATGATAAGTGATGTCGAGCATCTTTTAATGTGTCTATTGGCCGTCTCATGTCCTCTTTGGAGAAATGTCTGTTTAGTTCTTCTGCCCATTTTGTAATTAGATTGCTTGGGGTTTCTGTTTTGTTTTGTTTTGTTGTATTGAATTGACTGAGGTTTTTTAAAATATATTTTAGATATATCTGATAGGTGGTTTGCAAAAATTTTTTCCCACTCTGTAGGTTGTCTTTTTATTTTGTTAATTATTTCTTTTGCTATACGGAAGCTTTTGAGTTTCATGTAGTCCCATTTGCTGATTTTTTTCTTTTGTTCTTTGTGCATTTGGGGTCATGCTTCAAAAAAATATTGACAAACCAATATTGTTGAACTTCCTGTTTTCTTCTTGGAGTTTTGTGGTACCAGGTGTTATGTTTAAGTCTATGATCCATTTTGAGTTATTTTTTTGTGAGTGGTGTGAGATATGGGTCCAGTTTCATGGTTCATCATGTGTTTCTCCAGTTACCCCACCACCTTTTGTGGAAGAGACTATCCATTCCCCATTGGGTGTTCTTGGCTCCCTTGTCAAATATTAGTTGACTGTATATGCCAGGGTTTAATTCTGAGCCCTCTATTCTATGCCATTGGTCAATATGTCTATTTTTGTGCCAGTATCATACTGTTTTTACTACTGTGGTTGGGGTAGTATAGTTTGAAATCCAGAAGGATGATACTTCTGGCTTTATTCTTTTTCACAGGATTGCTTTGACTGTTTTGGGGCTTTTGTGGTTCCATATATATCTTAGAATTGTTTCTTCTATTTTGTGAAGAATGCTTTGATAATTGATGGGGATTGTGTGGAATCTGTAGATGGCTTTGAGTATTCTGACCATTTTAATAATATTCTGATCCATGAACACCAGGTATCTTTCCATTCGCTTGTGTCTTCTTTCATTTCTTTCAGCAAGCTTTTGTGATTTTCCTTTTACAGATCTTTCCCTTCCTTGGTTAAATTTATTTATTTTATTGTTTTTAATGCTATTGTGAATGTCATGGTCTCCTTTATTTCTTTTTTCAGATGTTTCATCATTAGTGTAAAGGAATGCAGTTGATTTCTGTATGTTTATTTTGGAGTCACTATTCTTTTGGACCATAAGTTTAAAGATGCTACACATAAAGCACAGAATTGTAGGTAGTTGCTTTCTCTCTGTCCCTTTCACTAGATTGCGAGTCATGTGAGAGCAGAATCCATGTTTAATGTTCAGTATGTCCCATCATAACTGTTCCATAATAATAATCCCTAGGGCATATATTTTTAACTTAACAAAACAAATTCATAAAAATGTCTGATTTCAAAGAGGAAAAACAGAAAAATTCTTTAGAGTCACATTTATCTACTTGAGATTTAAACAGCAGAATTATCTAGGAAAATTTGTTCAAGTTTATATCCCCTCCTCTCCACAATGAATATATATTATTTGAGAAAGGTTAGAAGGTTCTGATATAAATTCAGCTTATTTTTTGTAGTTACTTTTATTGTACTATAATCACAAAGGCAATGAAGAAATAAAGATGCATCTATGCATGTACTTATATACATACTGTACATATGTATGTACATAAAATTACAGATAGACATATGACATATAAATAGTAGTAAGACATCTGATCTGGCCTTAAATCCAAACAAAATTTAAAATAGCAAATAAAAATAATATAAAATTTTTTTGAATGTGTATAAAATGATTTAATTATAAAAGAAAAGAACAAAAAGAAAGAACAGACACTTTTCAAAGTATCACATGGGCTGCTATGCCAGTTAAGGTACTAGTCTGGTGTTCTTATAAATGGAGACACATCTATGTGTTGCCCTTCAATATATTTAAATTAATGTACAGCAGGTGATTTAAGACATTTTTCAGTAAAGACATGTTTTCATCTCATTAGAACATTTTAACAATCAAAAAGTAAAACAAAAGCTCAACTTCTATTTTGTTTTAATTCTTTTGGTCCCAAAGATGGCCTCAAGTACAAAAAAAAACAAATGAGAGAATAAGGGCTTCCATAATTATTTTTAGATTATCAAGAAAATTATAAACCACACTTCTCAAACAGACAAAATTGAATAAGTGAATGTTATTTTATACTCGGTCTTCATAAAAAAGATAATAGAAAATTGTAGTAATACACTCAGCATTAAGTAAATATATGTATCTGTTTAAAATTGTCCCCTACCCCTTACCAACTCTATCAGTTCTTCACTGCTGCATAGCATAATACCCAAAATGCAGTGGCTTAAAAATAACCAGCAGTTCTTATCTCACAGTTTCAGCAGATCAGAAATGCAAGCATAGCTTAGCTAGATGGCTGTAGCCCAAGCTTTCTCACGGCCTGCAGTCACAACTGAGTTGGGCAGGGAGATTTTGGGGAGCATCTACTTTCAAGTTCACTCACGTGGTTGTGGCAGCCCTTGGTCCTCTCCAGGTAGGTCTCCCCACAGCACTGCCTCATGACTTACAGCCGGCTTTCCGGAAGCTGAAAGTGATTTAGAAGAAAGTGAGAGTGCCTGAGCATACCCAAGGTGGAAGCCACAGTCTTTTATAACCCAATCTTAGAGGTGACATCCTCTCACTAAAGCAACTCACTAAATCAGGCCTACACTAATTCCCTGTGAATTACACAAAGTGATTATTATGAGGATCACTAGATGTCATCTCAGAGGCTATTATATCAACCTTAAAAGGAACACAGCAAGCAACTTTGTTATTATCTTTAATTCATAATTCTGATGATCCCAGCAATTGAATCAGGTATAGTTGTAAAGGGGATAACCAAATCCCCATAAAGGATGCAGCAAATTAATTCTACAAATCATGATAGAAAAATTATGGTCTCTGCCAATTCAGTAGGTTTCTGGGATAGAAATTCCACTGAGAAAGAAGATGACTTCTCCGCTGGGTATCTCACATGCCCCATGGAATTGTGGAAGCTGTCTAGTAGGCTCCAAGGTATGACTGAAAGAACTATACCCCGGAATTCAGAAGGACTGCACTCTGGTTCCAAGTCTGATAATAAATTTTCTGGGTACCGGGGAGCCTGGGTGGCTCAGTCAGTTAAGTGTCTGCCTTTGCTTAGGTCATGATCTCAGATGTCCTGGGATCCAGCCCCGAGTGGGGCTCCCTGCTCAGCGGGGAGTCTGCTTCTCCCTCTCCCTCTGCCCCTCCCACTCCCCTACCCCCCAACCTGCTTGTGCTCTCATGTACTCTCTCAAATAAATAAATAAAAATCTTTTTAAAAATGTTTTTCTGGATACCAGCTTACCTATGTATAAGTATAACGCTTTAAAAAGTTCCCTATGTCCTACCAGTGTTCAATAAATAATAATTTAAAGAAAAACAGTAATATTAATTTCACAAAGCACTCACCATTGTTTCTCTGCATGCATAATGCAAATCTAAAAGTCTCATTTGGGCTGCTTAAATTTCTAATGCAACTAAAATCTCAAAGTTACTTTAATACTAAGCCTAGATTTAAGTATCAAGAAACTAGTAAAATCGGGGCGCCTGGGTTGCTCAGTCGTTAAGCGTCTGCCTTCAGCTCTGGTCATAATCCCAGGACACTGGGATCGAGCCCCGCATCAGGCTCCCTGCTCTGCGGGAAGCCTGCTTCTCCCTCTCCCACTCCCCCTTCTTGTGTTCCTGCTCTCGCTAACTCTCTCTCTGTCAAATAAATGAATAAAAATCTTTAGAAAAAAAGAAACTAGTAAAATGGTTTTGTTTGTCCATGAAAAGAAGGGTCCTATTGATGTATGTAATCAGGCATCCTTATTTTTTAAAAAACTGTAAGTCCTGATTGTGGGGTGTGTGTATATGTGTGTGTGCTTAATAATTTTTTTTTTTTATTTTGGGATAATTTTGGATTTACAGAAAGTTTGCAAAGATAATATTGAGTTTCCTTATACCCATTATCTAGTTTTTCTTAAGTAACATCTTGCATAACCATGGCACATCTGTCAAAACTAAGAATAACATTGGTACATTATTATTATTTTTTTTAAAGATTTTTTTATTTATTTGACAGAGAGAGACACAGCGAGAGAGGGAACACAAGCAGCGGGAGTGGGAGAGGGAGAAGCAGGCTTCCCAACGAGCAGGGAGCCCCATGTGGGACTCGATCCCAGGACCCTGGGATCATGACCTGAGCCGAAGGCAGACGCTTAATGACTGAGCCACCCAGGTGCCCCTGGTACATTATTATTAACTAAACTATTGATGTTATTCAGATTCTACCAAGTTTTCCACTAATGTCCTTTTTCTGTTCCAGGATTCAATCCAGAATACCACATTGCATTTAGTCATCTGGTCTCCTAGTCTCCTCTAGGCTGTGAGAGTTTCTCAGTCTTTCCTTGTTTTTCATGACATTAACAATTTTGAGGAGTAGTGGTCAGGTATTTTGTAGACTATTCCTCAACTTATGCTGTGTGATCTTTTTCTCATAATAAGGCTTAGGATATGGTTTGAGGGAAACACATCATAAGATGAGGTGACTTTCTCATCATGTCATATCAAGGGGTACATGGTATCTGCACAAATTATTACTGACGATGTTAATCTTTATCACATGGTTAGGGTGGTGTTTGCTAGTTTTCTGCACTGTAAACTCATTTTTTTCCTTAGTCTATATTTTATTGATATGATGCGAGTCACTACCTCTAGCCTATACTCAAGGAGATCCAGGGCACATTTTATTGTGACCCTTTTACCCAGTGTCAAAATTCATTTTGGAAATTTCAATATGAATGTCTCCTTTCTAAATTTAAATCTCAATGACTTTTTATAGAAATCTATTTCTCAATAAATGCTTCTCTACTCTATACTTCTGTCTCATTATGCCTACCGATGGTAATATTTTAAACATTAGAGAGAGGTGAGAAACATTTAATGATCATTTGAAGGACAAAGCAGAATATAAACTATGGCCAAAATTGCATTAAATGACATTAGTAATTTATCCTCAAGTTCTCCAATGAGAAATGGTTCTGATTATGCTATGTGTGAGGAAACAAAGAAAAGCAGAAAAAATTAAATTTTTGCACAAATTTTGCTTTACTGCAGAACTGGAGAACATCCTATATCTATAGTTTTATACCAGGACAGCACTTGAAGTTATTCTTATTTTTAAATTACAGATAATTTAAACTAATGATTTCAAAGCCAAATTTTGAAAGTATCTGTCCTTTCTTGGGTTCAAAATATAAGATTTCTTAGACTTTATTTTTATTTTTTTGTTTTTTTAAGATTTCTTAGACTTTAATCTTTCTAGTTAGACTACATGGACCCTGACCATAGCTCTGAAGGTGATCTTTATTTTCTTATTTTATTTTTTTTTAAGATTTTATTTATTTATTCCACAGAGGGAGAGAGAGAGAGAGAGCCAGGGAAGGATCAGAGAGGGACAGACAAGTAGACTCCACACTGAACACACAGCCCAACACGGGGCTCGATCTCAGGACCCCAAGATCATGACATGCACTGAAACCAAGAGTCAGTACTTAACTAAATGAGGCACCCAGGTGCCCCTGAAGGTGATCTTTAAACAATGCTAAGGACTACAAAATAGTTGTTTGCTCAACAGAGCTTCCTCTTCCCTGGAAATTCAAAATGACATTTCTGTCCATTCCTCTTATTATTATTAGAAATTTGGGTATGATTCTCTAAGTAATGATTTGTTACAGAATTTTGACACTGGCAGAAAAATCTCTCTAAAAAGAGGTCTTACAGCTGTGAAATGTTCTCTCACTGACACAGTTTCAATCTGGGGGCATTTAGTGTATGAAGTAAGAGTCTTCACTTTTATTGGCTATATGTGGGTTGTTTGGTTTCTTGGCAGGTATGTTTTTTCATGTTGAATATTTCCCATGAATACTTTTTTTTTGTTTAGTGTTAGGGGGCTTCTTGTTCTAGTAGGTAACCAATAAATTAAGCAAAACAAATTAAATATCCCTTTTTTCATGCTTTGGTTATACACTTTTAAGAGGAAAGTGTTTGGGGCCTAAATTTTTATTAACTGACTAAATTCTAGATTTTTGTTTTGCTTGTTTTAAACCCTTAAAAGGTTTGTAATTTCCTTTGAGGGTAGGGATTATCTCGTGTTTATTTATTTCTACAGAGCTCCATACAGTGCTCAGCATAAAACATGACTTCAAAGTAGAAAGAAAAAAACCCACAACTCTCTACTTCAGATTTTACTCATTCCTAAAAGTTTTATAAAGTGTTTGCTAACAAATTAATACTATTAAAGTAAAACATATGGTTTAAATATCTAGTGATCAAAAGGTGCTCCAATTTTTTAGTGATATTATACAACTCCTATGTTAAATGCAAGTGGCTCTCATTTATTTGTATAGTAGTCTTCTGCATATTTAATTTTCACTTTTCTACTAAATCCTCATATTAACGTTTAAGAAAAATCTAAAAGACTCTTTGTTCTTTCTGTCCCTTTAGTTGTCCACTGTGAGTGTTATGCCAAGAAACCATACTGATAAGGTGAATCATAACAGCTCAGGTATAATCATATATAATCTTATCTCACACAAAGTACCTCATTGCATCTCTTTTCTTATTCTACTCCCCGGGCTCATCTTCATCACCATTGCACCAACCACCTACTGTAGCCATTTCTCCTTTTCTTCATTTCATTTGTCAAATCATTACTATATTCACCTTCATAAATAGTATCTGGATCTTGTCTCTATCTTATGGAAATAAATCCAATTGTTTTGTATGTCTCATAAAATCAAGTCCAGAAAATATGGCTCCAAACAAATATTTTAAGAAAAACACAACATACCAGGAGCCAACTTCATGGGAAAAAATGTGTATGATGAAAATATAAAGATTAGATAACTAGATAGATAAGTAAAGGGAATATATGTGAAGGTATTTCTCTTTAATTTAAACTATTTTATTCCTTGTTTGGCAATGAGGAGTAACAGGATTTTTAACCAGAAAGTGATATAATAAGATTTATATTTTAGGGATAGCTTTCAGACTACAGTGCACATAGAAGGGAGAAAAGGACTGATGGAAAAGTTGGACAGAAGCCTATCTCAGTTAAGTCCAAGTAGGAGATGATAAGGGGATAGAGAAAGAAGAGATAATCAGAAGCAGAATTAAAGGCCCTTGATGACTGATTAGAGAAGTAGGGTGGGGAAGGTGACACAACAGAGCATGACTTTGCAGTTTCTGGTTGGTATGACAGAGTGGATGGTTTTCACTAATAAGAAAAATCGGGTATATTAGTGGAAGAATAGATTTGGTTGGATGTGGAAGGAATGTATGATTAGTGATGGAGTATGGTATGAAGAGCATGCTGAGTTTAGTTTTGTATTTGTTGTGGTTGAGGGTCTGTCAAACACTCAGAGAAGGTACTTAATATGGGAGTTTTTAGACAAGATCTTGTGTGTAAGTTTTTTCTTTTTTTTTCCTCTATAGTATCCAGTACATTGTTATTTTAATAATTCTCCACTTTTGGTCATTGTCTCAGCAAGCTGAGGGTGTGACCAACTAATGTAGTGTTACTCTTGGGTACCACTGTTGACATAGTCATTGGGATGGATAGTCATGTAGAGGCTATTACTAACAGTTGCCATCAACATCGCAAACGTATGTGGTTGGATCATTGAGTTCTGCAAGTTGTCTAATCCTGGTGAATATCATTTGATATGTAAGTGGCTGCTGAAAGGCATTTAAAAACCTTCAGAGGATACAATGCACCAGGGAGGTTATTAATACAATAACTGTAAGGATAATAATGGCCAAGGATTAAAAAATTCCCCAAAGCAGAGATTCTCAGGGGCAAGATTTAAGTATATCAAATGGGTTACAATCAGATTCGGATTTTACATTTCTAAGTCAACCTACGTTTTTTGAGATAATGTGTAATTGGGTTTCAATTTTTTCCTGAGTTATTTACATAGCACAACATAGTATATTGGCAATCACATATATTCATGATTACTTAGGACAGAATGAACATGAAGATATTTTATTTCAGGAAGTGGTATTGCAAGTGAGGTTCCACTTAAACTAGGCCTCTCTATTGTATAAGTGATCAGGTATTTAATAAGAGAAGTTTCTATGGAATCAAAAGTGAAAAAAAAGGTTAATAGTTGGAGCAAAATATAAACTCAGTTTCTGAGTGTGAAGAGCAACCAGTTGAGAAAATGTCTAGATTTGAGTTCAAAACATCTTTAGATGGTAGAATAAGGATGTCAGCTTCAATCTGATGGAGTTTCCTGGTTTGCAGTTTGACTGTCTTTGATGATGTCATTGGATGTTCTGGTGAACTCTCAAGTGGCCCCTACAGCAACAAGCATGAAGGTTGTCCATACTGCTGTGATGATTTCTCTGAAGTTAACAGGTAAATAACAAAACCTCAAAGATAATGAATAGAACTGGAATCGAAAAAGGGTATACTACAGTTTTCTATTGAAACAATTTTTTATAGTCATTCCATTTTTATCAAAGATAATTACAGTGAGACTAGTTTGTAAAATAAGTATAGTGTCATTAAATGTGGTCAGATTATTTACATAAATGTAGCAAGAATAGTGATTCTATGCCTATTCTCAACGTGATACTCCAGTCAAAGCTTTAGATATTACCAATAAAGTAGCTCCATAAAGCTAACCTTTGGTCTTTAAAATTGTCAGGTAATAATGAATCTCAGGTCAGACCTTTAAAAGTCTCTTTAGGCTGAGGAGCCAAGCTAAGGACTTGCCCAATTGCATCCTGTTACAAAGTGAAAAGATTATATTTGAACTTCTGTAAATACATATATTGTCATAAAATAATATTTAATAAGAGTTTCTGAACTCTGGAGGGATCAGATAGGGAGAAAAAAATGTTTCAACCTTTGTTTTGCAAAGGTATACTATACCAAATTGCTGTAAGTTATAGAAAGCTTTAAAAATAAGGAGAAAAGGGAATTCTTTAAATTTGGAGAACAAAACATTAAAGTACAAGTAATCTTTCAAACAAAGTCATAAAAATTATAATCATCTTCATCAGTTCATTCAGTCCCATGTAATTAGTTCTTGTTTTTCTTGATATTGAGTTAGTGGTTATATGAATCAATCAATTTTTCCATAAATCTTTTTGAAAGTGCAACGTTTTTCCTATAGTTGCTTGTCAGTGCTTTCAAGGGTAAAACAATAATTGTCTGTGAGTGACAAGTCTTAAAAATAGCCATGGTTAAAGATGCGGTGAGCGTTCACTAAAAATATGATGCAATTGACAAGTATATATGATTATTTTTATGATATACAATATTTAAAAATAATAACTGGAATTATGACCGATAGTATAATACCAAGACAAACCAGATTTCTAGGAGTTTCATATACTTTCTGGAACACTTATATAAATAATATATGCCCATATAAATGATGATGTTTTCCATGCAATTTAACCTGTCGAATAAGCCTAAATAAATTAATATTTCCCTTTTTATAAGGAGACAGAGCAAATCTTTGAGATCTTGCAGGGAGCCTTTAGAATATTCCAAAGTTAGTTTGAGGTCAAAAAGATTTCATTTAGAATTCGCTTTGGGGAAGTTTATGAAAAATGACAAATGATGCTTTTGTTTTCCTTGCCTTAGGAGACATCTCTAGAAAAATGTTTCTAGGGCTGATGTCAGTTTGTTCTCTGTATTTATAGGTCTAATTCTTCTTTTAATTTGTTCATTTGTTTTTTGTTTTGTTTTGTTTTAGATGCTGTATATGAGTGAAATCACATGGTATTTGTCTTTTTCAGTCTGACTTATTTTACTTAGCATAATATCTTCTAGGTCTATCCATTTTGTCACAAATGGCATAACTTCATCCTTTTATGGCTGTATAATATTCCAATATATAACATATCTTCCGTTTCATTTGTCTACTGATGGACACTTAGGTTGCTTCCATATCTTGGGTATTATAAATAATACTGTAATAAACGTATGGGTGAATATATCTTTTCAATTTAGGTTTTATTTTTCTTTGAGTAAATACCCAGTAGTGGAATTATTGGATCATATGATATTTCTATTTTTAATTTTTTGAGGACCGTCCATACTGTTTTCCACAGTAGCTGTGTCAATTTATATTCCCACCAACAGTGTATGAGAATGGTTCCCAGAGGGAAGAGGGTGGAGGGCATGGGCAAAATGAGTCAAGAGGAGTGGGAAATATAGGATTCCAGTTATGGAATGAATAAGCCATGAGAATAAAAGGCATAGTGTAAGAAATATAGTCAGTGATACTGTAATAGTGTTGTATGGTGTCAGATGGTAGCTACACTCATAGTAAGCATAGCATAATGAATAAACATGTGGAATTACTACGTTATACACCTGAAACTAATGTAATATTGTGTGTCAACTATACTAAAAAAAAGTCAAAAGATGTAAAATACTTGATCAAAAAGGATCACAAATCACTGTGAAACAATACTTATCCATTTAGCTAAATTGAACAAAGATCTCAAAGGCAAATTCAATAAGTTCTATAGGCCTAAAAAAAGAAACAGCTTTTTAAATACTATAAATGCTTAATTTTTCTAAGTAATGGAAGACCTAATAAAGACAATGTGAAGAACAGAAAATATTTTGATGAGATGTAGAATCTTGTTTCCTGGAATATTACATTATAGGTGAAGACAAATCTTTGATAATCTTTTATTAATGGCAGACCAAAAATCTAAGAAATTCTATGATTTTTACAGAGAGAAAACTAAACTCCAGTTTTGTATCAGTACATTACTGATCTCATTTTAAAAACCTTTATAAATAAGTCATTTAATTTTAGCAAACTTTGACCTCAAAACATAAAATTTCTTTTCCACAAAACTTCTGCAATTTCCTATCCATTTAAGTTTTAACTTAATATTTTTCTTCTTATTCTGAAACAGACAGTCATTTCATTTTAGGAAAGAATTACTCTCTTTTTTCCTTAACTAAAACACACCCTACATTCCATGCATGTTCTTCATATAAACACAGACATCCCACTTTCTTCCCATACTTTGTATACAAAGTTTTTTCTCCTCACTTTTATTGTTTCTTAGGAGTTTTATTTTTATATATGATTATAAATTTAAACAACTGATAACCTTTACTTTACAGTGAAAATTAGAAAGCAGGCAATTGTGAATTGTTTCATATGTTAGCATCCTATAATAGATTAGCAAATTATTACAAATACATAATTATAAAATTAAAATTTTTAGAGATATATTTTATCATAGTACATTTTTTTTTTTTTCAGAGAGAGAGAGTGTGTGTGTGTGTGTGTGTGCAAGGTGCGGGTAGGAAGGGGAAGAGAGAGAGGGAGAGAAAATCTTATGGGGCTCAATCTCACAACCCTGAGATCATGATCTGAGTCAAAATCAAGAGTTGGATACTTAACCGACTGAGCCACCTAGGCACCCCTTTTTATAGTTTTCATAGTACAGTTTTTAATGTGGCAAAAGACATATTTATTAATAGACCTAAATATCCTTTGTCTCTCTATAAAAAATTAGGAAGCCAAAAGTAGATAAACTTAGGTTTAGCAATTAATGTTTCAGTATATTATCTTATCTGGAAATAATCTAAATATTAAATGAATATCCATTATTTAGTTTAACTTAGCATAAACGTCTATCACATTTATACCTATTTAAATTATTTTTTTAATTATGTTTGTGTTACATACTAAACAACTAACCAACATTTTAAGTTATTTCTCTTATTGACAAATTCTGTAACATAGAGATAATATGAACTTATTTGACTAGTAATAGGCAGAAATAGTTATATTTTTGGATTACATTTAATGTTGACAACACTGAAGACATGCCTATTTTTATAAACTCAAAAAACTTAAGCTAGTTTTAATTTATAAAAATTTATCTCCCACATTATGTGAATTTGAAAAAAAAATGGGTTGGTTTCTATATTTCTGAGCTTTAGGAATACTTAATTTGTGTAAGATCTTATTTTTTAAGCCAAGTAAATAGAACACTTTTAAAAATATGACATATACATAATATACATACATACATACACACATATACATAAACAAATAAATAGACACAGAGATCTTATAGCTTGCATTTTTAAATTTTAGCCATGTCTCACATACAATAATATAAAATCTGAAAGAACAGTTTGATCCAAATTGTGTTTCTGGAAGATGGACTAAGTTAAGGTTATCTGCTCAGATGTTCAAAATTTTTTTACTGAAGATTTTTATTTGTGCACTGTATGGATTGTTTTAGAAAAGCTATTTTTGGAATCATTTTGTCTTTTAGAAATTTATGCATACAGGAGTGCCTGGGAGGCTCAGTCAGTTAAGTGTCAGCCTTCAGTTCAGGTCATGATCTCAGGGTCCTGGGATTGAGCCCCACATTTGGCTCCCAGCTCAGTGGGGAGTCTGCTTCTCCCTCTCCCTCTCCCACTCCTTCTGTGTGCTCTCTCTCTCTCTAATAAATAAATAAATAAATAAATAAATCTAAAAGAAAGAAAGAAACAAACAAACAAACTTATGCATACCGATAAAAAAAAATGCATTCTGTGGTCTCTAAGAGGTCTGGGATCCTCTTTTCAAGAGTGACCCTTAATGTGAGGTATCTTATCTAGGTTAAAGTTTCCCCAAAATGGCCACTAATTATCCAAATTATCCAAAAGTTCACCCATTTTGCATCTAAGCCTCAAGATCCTGGTCTATAGTGTTTATATAGGAAGTAGGAATTTCTGAGGGAGGTGAGAAAATTTTAGGACAGGTGGAACTATCTTTGTCTCTAGGTTCCTTAAAATGACAAATCAATGGGGAGTATAGTGATTAACTTTTGCCCCAAAACCCAGAGAATTCTGAGTTTTTTCACCTTATGGACTGATGGGTGACTTACCACAAAAACTTCGAAAAACATAATGCAGATATACATAATAAAGTCAGGGAATTCTAACTTTGACCTAAGAGAAACTTACCCTCTAACTCAGCAGTTAGCAAGAAAGCAGTGAGTACAATGAATTCCATGGGTACAAGTACATGGTTGCTCATCAACCTCCGAGGCATTGAAGGGAGTCGTCTCTGTATCCCACTTTTGACACCAGAAACTATCAAATAACCAAAAAGTGTAAAAATTAAAACCAGTTCAGTAAAATACTATTTACTAAGAGTTTATTGTGCACATAACAATTTAAAAACTAGAAGCCTTCAAACCAATGTTTATTTAAGCCCAGAGGTCTGACATTGCAGGATGGTTGTAGAGAGAAAATGAGGAAGTGTTTTAACCTTTACAATGATCGGTTATCACAACGAGGGTTTCTAGATGGCAGAGGATTGGTTAAGAGTGATTATTTTACACCATTTTAGGAAAATGGCCTGTTTCTTTTATGGTTATCAGAGAAATACATTTATAAGAAATAATGTAAATTTTGCTTATGTTCATGATATAAATTAGATTTAGTTTTGTTTACATGGTTTAAATGCTTTTGCCTGGTTAGGGGATTTTCAAGCCAAATATCCATTTATTTTATTTTAAAACTATTATAAAATCTCAGTGTTTAGGTAAGTTTCAAAATATTTCAATAGTGATGACTTTATCTTTTGGTGATGACTTGGAATTATGGTCTTTAAAAAGTCTTCTTCAGGGGGAGCAAGATGGCAGAGGAGTAGGAGACCTGGATTTCGTCTAGTCTCAGGAATTCAGCTGGATAGGGATCAAACCATTCTGAACACCTAAAAACGCAACAGGAGATTGAAGAAAAGAATAGCAACAACTCTCTGAACAGAAAAGCGACCACTTTCTGGAAGGTAGGACATGCGGAGAAGTGAATCCGAGGCGATATTCGGGAGGATAGACGGCGGGGGAGGAGGCATCCGGCGGCCGCTTCTGGCAAGTGATAGAGCCACGGAGCACAAAATCGGAACTTTTAGAAGTTGGCTCTGATGAGGAACGTCGCACCGGTGACTAAGCTGGGGGTGGAACTCTCGCAGGACAGTGTGGTCTCAGGACCCTCAGGGTCACAGAAAGACCGGGGTGCCTGAGTGCGGTGGAGCTCCCAGGTATCAGACCAGGGAAGCCGGCTGCAGAGACAGAGCCGAGGCGTGGGGTCTCAACTTGGGGTTGCCATAAACCATGATCAGCGGCACAGTCGGGTCACTGCTCCTCCAGCAGGGACCCAACAAGCAGCAGATCCAGAGAGACTCCCCTTCTTCCCTTGGGAGGAGCGGCGCGGGAGCGCACCGCAGGGGTCTGCATGGTTTGGAGACTCCACACGGGGTTGGGTGCCAGAAATAGAAATGCTCGGTCACAGGCCAGGTGAGCACAGAGTGCGGCTGGAGACCAGGGAGACGGGAGTGACTGACCGCTTTTCTCTGGGGGTGCAATGAGGAGTGGGGCCCCGAGTTCTTGGCTCCTCCGGGGCAGAGACTGGGGGGCCGCCATTTTCACTCTCAGCCTCCAAAGCTGTACGGAAAGCTTGCAGGGAACAAAAGCTCCCGAGAGCAAACCCGAGCAGATTACTTACCCCGGACACGGCAAGGGCGGGGCAATTCCGCCTCTGGCAAAGACATTTGGAAACCACTGCAACAGGCCCCTCCCCAGAAGATCAGCAAGTACAGCCAGCCAAGACCAGGTTTACCGATCAATGAGAACAGCAGAACTCCAGCACTAGGAGAATAATGCATACAGAATCCATGGCTTTTTTACTCTGATTTTTTAGTCTTTCAAAGTTAATTCTTTTTAACTGTTTTTTTTTTTTTTGAATTTTTCTTTTTCCCTTTTTGAACCAACATCTTATCAATCCCTTTTTTAAAAAAACATTTTAATTTTTCATTTTTAGAGTCATATTCTATCCCTTCATAGTAGTTACCCGTATTTTTGGCATATATACATATAAGTTGTTCTCTCTTTAAAATTTTGAGATAGTTTCTTCTAATAGATCAAAATATACCCTAAATCTCTAGTGTATGGTTTTTTTCTACTCTCCTGCCTGATCACAGTCTCTCCCTTTTTTTTCTTTTTTTTAATCCTCTTCTTTCTTTTTTCAAACAACTTCTTATGAATTCCTTTTATAAAATTTTTTATAATTTTCATCTTTAGTCATATTCCATCCCTTCATCATATCAACCCTTATTTTTGTACATATATAAGTCTTTCTTTCTTTAAAATTTTGGGAGGCAGTTTCTTCTAACAGACCAAAATACATCCAAAATCTAGTGTGTGGCACTGATCTATGTACCAGCCTGATCATATTTGATCACACTGTTTTTTTGGTTTTGTTTTGTTCTTTTCTTGTTTGTTTTTATCTTTATCTTTATCTTTATCTTTTTTTTTTTCTTTTTCGTTTTTCTCTCTTTTCCTTTCTTTTCCCCCTGCTTCAGGTCTTTTCTGATTTGTTTAGAGTATATTTTCTGGGGACGTTGTTACCCTGTTAGTATTTTGTTCTCTCATTAATCTATTCTCCTCTGCACAAAATGACAAGACGGAAAAAATCACCTCAACAAAAAGAACAAGAGGTAGTACCGACTGCCAGGGACCTACTCAATACGGACATTAGTACGATGTCAGATCCAGAGTTCAGAATCATCACTTTAAAGATACTAGCTGGGCTTGAAAAAAGCACGGAAGTTATTAGAGAAACCCTTTCTGGAGAAATAAAAGAACTAAAATCTAACCAAATCAAAATCGAAAAGGCTATTAATGAGGTGCAATCAAATATGGGGGTGCTACCTGCTAGGATAAATGAGGCAGAAGAATCAGTGATATAGAAGACCAAATGATGGAAAATAAAGAAGCTGAGAAAAAGAGAGAGAAACAACTACTGGATCACGAGGGCAGAATTTGAGAGATAAGTGATACCATAAGATGAAACAACATTAGAATAATTGGGATCCCAGAAGAAGAAGAAAGAGAGAGAGGGGCAGAAGGTATAATGGAGCAAATTATAGCAGAGAACTTCCCTAATTTGGGGAAGGAAACAGGCATCAAAATCCAGGAAGCACAGAGAACCCCTCTCAAATTCCATAAAAATGGGTCAACACCCTGACATCTAATAGTAAAACTTACGAGTCTCAGAGATAAAGAGAAAATCCTGAAAGCAGCTTGGGAGAAGAGATATGCAACCTACAAGGGTAGAAACATTAGATTGGCAACAGACCTATCCACAGATATCTGGCAGACCAGAAAGGACGGGCAGGATATATTCAGAGCACTAAATGAGAAAAATATGCAGCCAAGAATACTATATCCAGCTAGGCTGTCATTGAAAATAGAAGGAGTGATAAAAAGCTTCCAGGACAAACAAAAACTGAAGGAATTTGCAAACACGAAACCAGCCTTACAAGAAATCTTGAAAGGGGTCCTCTAAGCAAAGAGAGAGCCTAAAAGCAACGTAGACCAGAAAGGAACACAGACAATATACAGTAACAGTCACCTTACAGGCAATAGAATGGCACTAAATTCATATCTTTCAATAGTTACCCTGAATGTAAATGGGCTAAATGCCCCAATCAAAAGACACAGGGTATCAGATTGGATTAAAAAACAAGACCCATTGATATGCTGTCTGCAAGAAACTCATTTTAGACCCAAAGACACCCCCAGATTGAAAGTGAGGGGGTAGAAAACCATTGATCATGCTAATGGACACCAAAAGAAAGCTGGGGTGGCAATCCTTATATCAAATTAGATTTTAAACCAAAGACTGTAATAAGAGATGAGGAAAGACACTATATCCTACTTAAAGGGTCTAACCAACAAGAAGATCTAACAATTGTAAATATCTATGCCCCTAACATGGGAGCAGCCAATTATAAAAGGCAATTGATAACAAAAGCAAAGAAACACATTGACAACAATACAATAATAGTGGGGGACCTTAACACCCCCCTCACTGAAATGGACAGATCATCTAAGCAAAAGATCAAAAAGGAAATAAAGACTTTAAATGACACACTAGACCAAATGGACTTCACAGACATATTCAGAACATTCCATCCCAAAGCAACGGAATACACATTCTTCTCATACGCATCAAAATTGGCAAAGAAGAAGTCAAACTCTCACTCTTTCCAGTGCCCATGGAACATTCTCCAGAATCGATCACATCCTAGGTCACAAATCAGGTCTCAACCAGTACCAAAAGATTGGGATCATTCCCTGCCTATTTCCAGGCCACAATGCTTTGAAACTAGAACTCAATCACAAGAGGAAAGTCAGAAAGAACTCAAGTACATGGAGGCTAAAGAGCATCCTACTAAAGAATGAATGGATCAACCAGGAAATTAAAGAAGAATTTAAAAAATACATGGAAACCAATGAAAATGAAAACACAACTGTTCAAAATCTTTGAGATGCAGCAAAGGCAGTCCTGAGAAGAAAGTATATAGCAATACAAGCCTTTCTCAAAACAAGAAAGGTCTCAAGTACACAACCTAACCCTACACCTAAAGGAGCTGGAGAAAGAACAGAAAATAAAGCCTAAACCCAGCAGGAGAAGAGAAATCATAAAGATCAGAGCAGAAATCAATGAAATAGAAACTAAAAGAACAGCAGAACAGATCAACGAAACTAGGAGCTGGTTCTTTGAAAGAATTAACAAGATTGATAAACCCCTGGCCAGACTTATCAAAAAGAAAAGAGAAAGGACCCAAATCAACAAAATCATGAATGAAAGAGGAGAGATCACAACCAACACCAAAGAAACACAAACAATTATAAGAACATATTATGAGCAACTCTATGGCAGCAAATTAGATAATCTGGAAGAAATGGATGCATTCCTAGAGATGTATCAACTACCAAAACTGAACCAGGAAGTAATAGAAAACCTGAACAGACCTATAACCACTAAGGAAATTGAAGCAGTCATCAAAAATCTCCCAACAAACAAGAGCCCAGGGCCAGATGGCTTCCCAGGGGAATTCTACCAAACATTTCAAGAAGAATTAATACCTATTCTTCTGAAACTGTTCCAAAAAATAGAAATGGAAGGAAAACTTCCAAACTCATTTTATGAGGCCAGCATTACCTTGATCCCAAAACCAGACAAAGACCCCATCAAAAAGGAGAATTACCAACCAATATCCCTAATGAACATGGATGCAAAATTTCTCACCAAAATACTAGCCAATAGGATCCAACAGTACATTAAAAGGATTATTCACCACGACCAAGTGGGATTTATCCCTGGGCTGCAAGATTGGTTCAACATCCACAAATCAATCAATGTGATACAATACATTAACAAAAGAAAGAACAAGAACATATGATCCTCTCAGTAGATGCAGAAAAAGCATTTGACAAAGTACAGCATCCTTTCTTGATCAAAACTCTTCAGAGTATAGGCATAGAGGGTACATACCTCAATATCATAAAAGCCATCTATGAAAAACCTACAGTGAATATCATTCTCAATGGGGAAAAACTGAGAGCTTTCCCCCTAAGGCCAGGAACGTGGCAGGGATGTCCACTATCACCATTGCTATTCAACATAGTATTAGAAGTCTAGCCACAGCAATCAGACAACAAAAAGAAATCAAAGGCATCCAAATCGGCAAAGAAGAAGTCAAACTCTCACTCTTTGCAGATGATATGATACTTTATGTGGAAAACCCAAAAGACTCCACCCAAAACTGCTAGAACTTATACAGGAATTCAGTAAAGTGGCAGGATATAAAATCAATGCACAGAAATCAGTGGCATTCCTATACACCAACAACAAGAAAGAAGAAAGAGAAATTAAGAAGTCGATCCCATTTACAATTGCATCCAAAACCATAAGATACCTAGGAATAAATCTAACCAAAGAGGCAAAGGATCTGTACTCAGAAAACTATAAAATACTCATGAAAGAAATTGAGGAAGACACAAAGAAATGGAAAAACATTCCATGCTCATGGATTGGAAGAAAAATATTGTGAAGATATCAATGCTACCCAGAGCAATCTACACATTCAGTGCAATCCCCATCAAAATACCATCCACTTTTTTCAAAGAAATGGAACAAATAATCCTAAAATTTGTATGGAACCAGAAAAGACCCCGAATAGCCAGAGGAATGTTGAAAAAGAAAAGCAAAGCTGGCGGCATCACAATTCTGGACTTCCAGCTCTATTACAAAGCTGTCATCATCAAGACAGTATGGTACTGGCACAAAAATAGACACATAGATCAATGGAACAGAATAGAGAGCCCAGAAATGGACCCTCAACTCTATGGTCAACTCATCTTTGACAAAGCAGGAAAGAATGTCCAATGGAAAAAAGACAATCTCTTCAACAAATGGTGTTGGGAAAATTGGACAGCCACATGCAGAAGAATGAAACTGGACCATTTCCTTACACCACACACAAAATAGACTCAAAATGGTTGAAAGACCTAAATGTGAGACAGGAGTCCATCAAAATCCTAAAGGAAAACACAGGCAGCAACCCTTTCCACCTCAGCTGCAGCAACTTCTTCCTAGAAACATCGCCAAAGGCAAGGGAAGCAAGGGCAAAAATGAACTATTGGGCCTTCATCAAAATAAAAAGCTTTTGCAGAGCAAAAGAAACAGTCAACAGAACCAAAAGACAACCGACAGAATGGGAGAAGATATTTGCAAATGACATATCAGATAAAGGGCTAGTATCCAAAATCTATAAAGAACTTCTCAAACTCAACACCCAAAGAACAAAGAATCCAATCAAGAAATGGGTAGAAGACATGAACAGACATTTTTTCAAAGAAGACATCCAAATGGCCAACAGACACATGAAAAAGTGCTCAATATCGCTCGCCATCAGGGAAATCCAAATCAAAACCTGAATGAGATACCACCTCACACCAGTCAGAATGGCTAAAATTAACAAGTCAGGAAATGACAGATGTTGGCGGGGATGCGGATAAAGGGGAACCCTCCTACACTGTTGGTGGGAATGCAAGCTGGTGCAGCCACTCTGGAAAACAGTATGGAGGTTCCTCAAAAAGTTGAAAATAGAGCTACCATACAATCCAGCAATTGCACTACTGGGTATTTACCCCAAAGATACAAAGTAGGGATCCGAAGGGGTACGTGCACCCCGATGTTTATAGCAGCAATGTCCACAATAGCCAAACTGTGGAAAGAGCCAAGATGTGCATCGACAGATGAATGGATAAAGAAGAGGTGGCATATATATATATATATATATATATATATATATATATATATACACACAATGGAATATTATGCAGCCATCAAAAGGAATGAGATCTTGCCATTTGCAACGACGTGGATGGAACTGGAGGGTATTATGCTGAGCAAAATAGGTCAAACAGAGAAAGACATGTATCATATGACCTCACTGATATGAGGAATTCTTAATCTCAGGAAACAAACTGAGGGTTGCTGGAGTGGGGGTGGGGTGGGAGGGATGGGCTGACTGGGTGATAGACACTGGGGAGGGTATGTGCTCTGGTAAGCACTGTGAATTGTGCAAGACTGTTGAATCTCAGAAATGTAACTCTGAAACAAATAATGTAATATATGTTAAGCAAAAAAAAAGAAGTTAGCAGGAGTGGAAGAATGAAGGGGGGAAAATCGGAGGGGGAGACCAACCATGTGAGACGATGGACTCTGAAAAACAAACTGAGGGTTCTAGAGGGGAGGGGGTGGGAGGATGGGTTAGCTTGGTGATGGGTATTAAAGAGGGCACGTTCTGCATGGAGCACTGGGTGTTATGCACAAACAATGAATCATGGAACACTATATCTAAAACTAATGATGTATGGTGATTAGCATAACAATAAAAAATTTAAAAAAAAAGTCTTCTTCAAAGAGAAGTATAATACTTCAGATTCAGATTCAAGCCTGAAAGAAGAAACAATGTATTAAAGATTTCTAATAGGCTCAATATTCTTACAACTGGTAATAGATGAAATCACTGTCTTTGATATCCACTTGGGAAATGAGTATTATCTTCCAAAACAGTTTCCACATTAATAAAATTGAAAAATATTTAAAGAATGTAGTAAAAAGGGAATCAATCAGTACATAACTCTCACTTAGTAAATATTTAACAGATTTTTCCTCAGAGTACAAAGGTGCATGATTGCCCTGATCAAATTATCACAAGTTTTGTTAAGCAGATTCAGAATTAGTAGAATTTTTTTCTTGAGGTGGTATCTCAAAGTGGAAAATAACACAGAATTTGGAGAATAGAAGTCTTTGAATCAAGTTAGTCCTCCAGGTCCTATTAACTGCATGATGATAAATTATTTAATCTCTAAACCTCAGGTTCTACCTCTGAAAAAAAAAAAATGGAGATTGTAGCAAGTATCTTTTTGGGTGACATCAAATACAACCATTAATTAAAGCATTTAACACAGTAGTGGCCATATAGTGCATGATAACTATTGTTATTTCTCCACAGTTTTTAATGGTTTTCAAAGAAACAAATTAAACAATGTAAATATATCACAACATTGAACGACTATTAAATAATAATAGAAGAAATTCACTTTCTTTTGACAGAGAATGAATGATGCTGCATGATGGTTGCCTTTTCTATTGCTAACAAATCAAATGTAGCTTGCTTTACACATATTGAATTCCAGGGCCCCTTCTAGAGTACTTGGGGTCAGCATCACATGCCTGAGTTACTCAGGAGAGTTTAAGTCAGGTAAGAAGATCCTTCGTCAGAGGCAGCATAGGTCTAGTGATTTCTAGAACCTAGACTAAACAAAGTGCCAGGTAGATTTAATTTTATGGATGCTATTGGTGAGCACAGACAGAAAGTCCTTGAAGAAGGGTGGCCAGCATGAATTATTATTCTCAGCAAGTGACCTTTCTTGCAAAGGTAGACAACAGGTGTGGTACTCATGCAAATGATGGAAAAGGATGACTCATTGTACTTTAATTTATATTTTAGTGGGTAGGAATGTCCCAATTCAGGAAAAAGACAAAAGCCTTATTATTTTTTTGGCAGCTTTTTTTTTGTTTTTAACCCTGCTTATCTCCCAAATTAGATAAAATAACAGAAATAGAGGTAAGGTTCTTAGACAGGCTTAGATAAGAGAAAAGCCTGTGAAAATTCTGCCTGAAGTAAAATGGAAGGACTGCCTTGACTGGAAAGAGTGTGATTCGTGCTGTTGAAACTGGACCAAAGATAATGGTCATATAATGACTATTTTCTTTTTATTTCATAGAAGTATGGATACAGACTTTTTTTTTCTTTTTCAACTTAAAGACTAGTAACATAGGAGTTTTTCAAAATATTTAAGATTGTTCTATCATCTAGAAAATCTAAGACTTTCAAGCAAATAAGACTTGAGCCATTATCTTTTTCCCTTTCAACATGTTACTTTACTTTTGTTAAAGGATCTTTTTAAATATGGAACTCTTCATGAATTTGCGTGTCCTCCTTGCACAGGGGCCATGCTAATCTTCTCTATATAGTTCCAATTTTAGTATATGTGCTACTACAAGTGAGCACTTGTTAATGAATTTTAAAGACTAAATTAGTTAAAAATGAGGAAGGATTCAAATGGTGATAAATAATGGTGAGTAATAATGCAGCACAGTGATATATAAAAGATGTATTATTTGGGACACAAGAGAATGAAAACTGTATGGCACCGCTGAATGGCAGCACAAACACAGAGCAGCCTAACATCAGTAATGAAGCATTATCAGGTCAGTCTATCCTTGACCACAAATATTTAATGCTTTTTAATCAGCTCACAAAATTGAGTCTTACCACTCCTTGGAAATCCATGACAAAAAGAAGCTCTTTCCCAGTTTTTATAACTGAACGTTTTAGGAGGAAGATGGAAAAATGTTAGCCTTTTCTCCAAGGAACCAAGTGTTGTCCTTTTAAATGAATGAATGAATGAATGAATACATACATACATACATACATACATACATACACACAGACATAAAAGGAAGGCTGGCCTAGGAAGGCTGACTGTTCAGTTCTTCCAGATATACAATTTCTCCCAGCAGCCTGGTGGTCAGCTGCAAATAAAACAATCTGAAATTGTTTGCTCTCATTGTCATCATTTAACCCTTGTTTCTGAACTCAGTCCAGCATTTTTTGTATCACTGCTGAAGCACTGTAAATTATACTTGCAGGAGCCCTTCAATGACCTGTTTGGAGAGACTGGTTAAGGGGAGTAAGTCTAGTGTGGATTTTTGGCACCAGAACTTGGTATGGTATGACTCAGGGTACAGGAAATATAAAAGACTGCTTCTCTCCCTATGGTTTTGAAAAGAGGGCAAAACCCATGTCGGGAACTTTCCTGTTGCTGAAGAATGAAGAGATTCCCAAAATACAGGGAAAAATACATAGACTTACAAATAAAAATTGGTCTCAAATTTCAAGGATATAAGGATATTCTTATTGTTTGAGTAACTACTATAGTGCAGTTTCCCTTAAACTACACAGCACATAAATGTGTCTCTAAAAATTTTCTGAGAACAGAATCCAACTGAGGAAATTCATCCCAAAGCAAAGCTACCAACTCATGTTTCTTCCAGTTTCTATGCTATATTCACCAACTATACATCTCTAACACAGCAACCCACTCCTACCCTCCAGGACACTAGGGAACACAAACAGCTGAATAGAAATAAACAATAGTAAATCACACGTTGCTCTTAAGTCCCAGGTGAAAGAGGATATTGGATGGAATGAAACCTGCCCTGGTCAATCCAGGAATAAGCCAGCCAAAGAGAGGAAGTGAAGACTACAAATAGAATATAAACAACTCTTTCTTTTATCTATCAACATTTACTGACTGTTTTTAATATTCACAAATGAGTTTGTGTTAATGTGTATCATCCAAGCCTGAAATAAATGTTCAATGTCTAAAACTGTCAGCCAATGAATCAAAATCAATAGTACTCAGATCAAAGTTCCAGGAAGGGACAAAATAAATGGATTCATATAGGTACATCATAACAGCTCCCAGATGACTCCTGGGGAGAAAAAGAAACAAAATCGGTAGCCTAGAGTATTTTAGGATGGTTAAATGGGTAATTGTGTCAACATGAAAATCGCAATGATTTACCAAAGATCCACAAACACATTCTCTTGGAATCTTTAATTAGTGGTGTGAGCATTTAGGTGTTTGGGATTATTGAGCAATCTTATTTTGTAATTATTTGAAAACTGTTCCCATCTATACTTAAGAGTTTCCATGGCTCTTTTTATGTCTGTTTTGTAGAAATTGCACTCTACTGTGTTTCAGTTATGTTTTTACTTCTCCAAGGAGGATTGTCATTCAAATAGAAATGGACCCAACCACAAATGTTAAAAGTTAAAAACTAATATATGTGCTATTTTTCCCTCTGTAAGCATTTCTATATTTTACAGATTTCTTATTATTTTATCTAGGAATAATTAATATAAGATTGGAAGATTAGAGATACATTGTTTGAAGAAGAATTAATGCTATGTTTAAAAATGGTATTTTTTTCTCAATTTTTTCAATAGGAAATTAAATGTTCTTCATCCAGCACGTTTGTTTTTCATTCTTTAAACATATTACTAAAAGAATTGAAACTATTTGCCAAATTCAGAGTGAAAATGACAATAAGCCACTTTCCCAGTTTCCTCTCAATATTTGGAGGAATTGGTAACAGTTAAACCTAATAAAACTTTTGTTTTGTTTTTTAATGAGCTTTTAATTTTCAGATAATTGTAGAATTAGTTGTTCTAGATGTAAGTTGTAAGAATACAGAGAGAACCTTTCTATCCTTTACCCAAATTTCCCCAGTGGTAACATCTTACACATCTGTAGTATAATATCACAATCAGAATATTGACACTGATGCAATACACTGATCTTATTCAGATATCTCCAGTTTTACTTGCACTCATTTGTGTGTGTTTGTATATACGAGTGTGTGTATTCAGTTCTATGCAATTTTATCACATGTGTAAGTTTGTGTATCCATTACCACAGTCAAGATACAGAACAGTTCCAACAGCACAAGAATTCCTGGTTATTTCCTCTTATTATCACCCCCACTTTCCAGCCCTTTACCATCCTCTACCCTCTCTAACTCCTGGCAACAATTAATCTGTTTTCTATCCCTATAATTTTGTCATTTCAAGAATGTTATATAAATGTAAACATACAGTATGTGTGGGAATGACTTTTTTCACTCCATATAATTCCTTTGAGACTCATCCAAGTTGTTGTGTATACCAATAAAATTTTTAAATGTTAACACTACTAAGTAATATAAGACAAACATAATCATAATATTATGATGGTTATAAGAATCTTTGAATGGTCTAGTTTAGTGCGTCTCAATCACCTGGGAGCTTGTTAAACTAAAACACAGCTAGCTGGGCTCTACCCCGAGAGCTCTTGATACAGTGGTCTGGAGAGGATCTGAGAAGGCACATATTTGAAATCTCCTCTTCAGTGAGGCTGATGCTGATGGTCCCTCTTCGAATAACACTGTTTAAAATTTATAATTAAGAGCCCATTTTAATTCTAATTTGAAATATCGTTCTAAAATAATTCATTGTCACTCTTCTACACCCAAAAGTTGTGGGTCTAAGAGAGAAAGTAACATTCTCAGTCTTCTCAAGGAGTCCTCCATTACTCCCAGGAGGAAACCAGACTTTCTAAATCAGATACCAAATAAACAAAAAGAAAACAGGCAGTTTACAAAAGAGGAAATAACAAAGACCCTGTAAACTAAATAAACAAGTGTTTCTCAGTAGTAATCAAGAAAATACAAATGAAAGCAACGAGCTCATAAAATCGCATTGGCAAATATTTCAGAATTTGGCAATATGACATGTTGGTAAGATAATAGAAAAACACATAGCCATAATAGCTAATGGGCACAACTACTTTAATGAACAACTTTTTATGACTTATTAACGTTGAATATGCTTTATGATCCAGTTACTGCAATACCAAATCTCTATGCTATAAGAGAGCCAAATGCATGTTCAGGGCAGCATATTATAAGGGGGTTTGTTGCAGTTTTCTGAAAAGTTAAAGATTCCTAAATGCCCATAAATAAATGAAAAACTAACAGCATTCAGCAGTTTTAGGAAAATGGAGTCACTCTCTATGCACAAAGGTGAAAATATTTGAAACAAAGCATGTTGAAAAAAACAACACAGTACATATAGTTTGTCTTTTATGGTAGCATTCATATGCTACAAATAACAGCAAATAATTATTAAGCACTTACTACATGTTTGGCACTATACTAAGTAAATTACATGCATTAACTAATTACTTTATTCCTCAAAACATCTGTGTAAGTTGAGTACCATTAATAATAACTAACAGTTGATTTGTGGATCCAGTCCAAGATGGCAACGTAGGAGGCCTGAAATTCCCTCTTCTGAATGTATGGCTATATACTGAGCAATTCCCTCTGAAAGAAATCTAGAAACTGAGTGACTCTTATATATCAGATGAACAAAAAAGCACCCACAAAGAAATGGGTAAGAAAGGCGAAGACATACTCACTATAAACCCCACCCCCGGTGCAGCAACCATACAATCATGAGGGAATTCCCAACTCCCAGTTTCTCCCTGAGGAGTAAAGGGTTTAGACCCCACATCCAACACCCTAACTTAAAACTTGCACCTGAGGGATGGGACCCCAAAACTTCTAGTTCTGAAAAACAATGGGGCTTGCATCCACAAGACCTGCAAGACTATAGGATCCTATAGGATAAAAAGGAACAGTTCTTAATGGGCTCTAAAGGACTCACCACAGCTGTCTCCCCAGAGCTCAGTGTAGGAGCAGAAAAAAAATGCCATGCTTCCATCTTCCAGGTCTCTTCCTGAAAAGGTCTATCTGCATACATTAAAAGCTACTTACTGAGAATAGGGCTTCTAATTTAGCACACATCTAGGAGCTGACTGCCATCCTCCCTGGAGACCAGGGAAGCCAGTGGACATCTCTGCTTTCTCCCTCTAGCCCACTCCAAATTGCCAGTATCTCCATAAAAGGAGCTTGTGCATACATCTATACCCCCAGCTTCAGTGGCTGCCATCTGAGGATTGGGATCCTGGATTGCCTGGCCCTGATAGACACTGGGGATTGCATTCAGAAGTCCAGCAGGACTGTAGCAAACAAAGAATCAGTTCTTAATTGGCTATCCTCCCAGAGCTCAGAGCAGAAAGAACAAGCAGAAACACCCATCTCCTAGTCTTTCCCTGAAAGAAGTCTATTTGCATATTTTCAAAGCAGCTGCCCAAGGATCAAGTTTCTAATTTAGCACATACATCTCAGGGCTGAATGACATCATCCCTAGAGACCAGGGAAGCCTGTGGACATCTCCTCTGTCCTCTCCCTGTAGCCCACTTCAAGTGGCCAGTATCTCCCTAGAAAAAGCTTGTACATGTATCTGGTACCCCAGGTTTTCTAGTTGCTACCCAGAGCACAGGCCCCTGGTTCACTTGGCTCTGAGAGCCAATATGCATTCATGAGTACCACAGGACTACAGCAAACAAAAAGAGCAGTTCCTAATGGATACAGAAGCACCTTGCATCCCTCCCATGGCTTTACAACTGGGCCAAGCACAGGGAGAGCAGCAAAAATGCCTACTTCCCAGTTTCTCCCAGGAAGGGATCTAACTATATACTTCCCTGCTGCTGTTTGAGGGCCCAGCTTCCAATCAACTGGTGTTGAGGTGCTAACTGCAGTCCTCCCTTTTAGAACACTGATGGATCTGGGCACATCCTCAAATACTGGGAGACACCTAGAACAATGAAGGCAACTTGACCATTCACAAGGATTTAAGAGAAAATGAAAAGCTCAGGTCAGACTGATTGATGAGATTGCTTCCACTAAAAAACACTCTGTCAAGACTGGGGGAGGTGGCAATGAGCAGAAATCAACACAGAGAGTCCAGAAAAAGAAAGAAATAGGGGACTATATTTCAAACAAAATAACAGAATAAAACTCCAAAAACAGACCTTAATAAAATGGAGAGAAGTGATTTACTTAACAGAGAATGCAAACTAACAACCATAATGCTCACAGAGGTCAGGAGAACAATGCAAAGGAAGCCCAGAAAGCTTAAAAAAAAAAAAAAAAAATCCAAAGAGACACACAACTAGACACATTGTAATTAAAATGTCAAAAGTTAAAGACTAAAGGAGAATCTTAAAAGCAACAAGTGGAAAGCAACTTGTTCAATAAGACTATCAGTAGGTTTTTAAGCAGAAACTTTGCAGGCCAGAAGGGAGTGAGTGATACAGTCAAAGTGCTGAAAGGAAAAAACTGCCAACTAAGCATACTCTGGCTGGCAAAACTGTCCTTCAAAATTGAAGAAGAGGTAAAGAATTTTCCAGACAGGGACACCTGGGTGGCTCAGTCGGTTAAGCATCTGCCTTCAGCTCAGGTCATGATCTCAGGGTCCTCAGATCGAGTCTCACATCAGGCTCTTTGTTCAGCAGGGAGCCTCCTTCTCCTTCTGCCTGGCATTCTCTCTCTCTGGCAAATAAATAAATAAAATCTTTTTAAAAAAATATTTTCCCAGACAAATAAAAGCTGAGGAGTTCATCTACTAGACCAGTCTTACAAAGAATATATTCAGCTTCAAGCTGAAATGAAAGATGCTAACTGGTAAAGGAAAACACATAAGAATATAAAACTCAGTGATAAAGATAGATATAGTTAAATTCATAATACTCTAATATTGTAATGATGGTGGGTAGATGACTTGTAACTCTAGTGTATACGTGTCAAAATAGAAAAATGTCAAAAATAACCATAACTAAAATAATTTGTGAATGGATAAACAATGGAAAAAGATGAAAATTGTGACATCAAAATATAAAACGTGCAATAGGATCCAACAGTACATTAAAAGGATTATTCACCAGGACCAGGTGAGATTTATTCCTGGGATGCAAGGGTGGCTCAACATTCAGAAATCAATCAGTGTGATAGAGCACATTAATAAAAGAAAAGACAAGAACGATATGGTCCTCTCAATTGATGTAGAAAAAGCATTTGACAAAATACAGCATCCTTTCTGATTAAAACTCTTCAAAGTATAGGGATAAAGGGGCCATACCTCAATATCATAAAGCCATCTATGAAAAGCCCACAGTGAATATCATTCTCAACGAGGAAAAACTGAGAGCTTTTCCCTGAAGGTCAGGAACATGACAGGATGGCCCACTCTCACATTATTGTTCAACATAGTACCAGAAGTCCTAGCATCAGCAATCAGACAAAAAAAAGAAATAAAAGGCATTCAAATTTGCAAAGAAGAAGTTAAACTCTCTCTCTTCACAGATGACATGATACTTTATGTGGAAAATCCAAAAAACTCCACCCCCAAATTACTAGAACTCATACAGCAACTCAGCAATGTGGCAGGATACAAAAGCAATGCACAGAAATCAGTTGCATTTCTATACACTAACAATGTAACTGAAGAAAGAGAAATTAAGGAATCGACTCCATTTACAATAACACCAAAAACCATAAGGTACCTAGGAATAAACCTAACCAAAGAGGTAAAGGATCTATACTCTAGGAACTACAAACCCTCATGAAAGAAATTGAAGAAGGCACAAAAAGATGGAAAAACATTCCATGCTCATGGATTGGAAGAATAAACATTGTTAAAATGTCTATGCTGCCCAGGGAAATCTACACTTTCAATACAATCCCTATCAAATACCATTGACATTTTTCACAGAGCTGGAAAGAACAATCCTAATATTTGTATGGAACCAGAAAAGACCCCGAATCGCCAGGAGAATGTTGAAAAAGAAAACCAAAGCTGGGGGCATCACGATGCCTGACTTCAAGCTATATTACAAAGCTGTGATCATCCAGACAGCATAGTATTGGCACAAAAACAGACATACAGACAAATGGAACAGAATAGAGAACCCAGATATGGACCCTCAACTCTATGGTCAACTAATCTTCCACAAAGCAAGAAGGAATATCCAATGGAAAAAAAAAAAAAAAAAAAACAGTCTTTTCAACAAATGGTGTTGGGAAAATTGGACAGCCACATGCAGAAGAATGAAGCTGGATCATTCTCTTACACCATACACAAAGATAAACTCAAAATGGATGAAAGACCTCAATGTGGGACAGGAATCCATCAAAATCCTAGAAGAGAACATAGACAGTAACCTCTTCGACATCAGCCACAGCAACTTCTTTCAAGACACATCTCTAAAGGCCAGAGAAACAAAATCAAAAATGAACTTTTGGGACTTCATCAAGACAAAAAGCTTCTGCACAGCAAAGGAAATAGTCAACAAAACTAAAAGGCAACCCATGGAATGGGAGAAGATATTTACAAATGACATTACAGATAAAGGGCTGGTATCCAAGATCTATAAAGAACTTCTCAAACTCAACACCCAAAAAAACAAATAATCAAGTCAAGAAATGGGCAGCTACAAGATGAATAATTTCTGAGTATCTAATGTTAAGCTAGTGACTATAGTTAACAATATTTTATTATAAGCTTGAAAGTAGCTAAGGGAGTAGATCTTAAATATTCTCAACACAAAAAAAGAAATGGTAATTATTTATCGTGATGCAGGTGTTAGCTAATACTACACTGGTAATCATCTTGCAATATATAAATGCGGCAATCATCATGTTACACATCTTAAACTTACAGGTTTTATGTCAATTATATTTCAGTAAAGCTGGAAAAAATCACTTAAAAACTTATATATGCCAGGTATTATTCAGAGTAATTTAATAATAATAACAACAGCTAATATTTAGTGAGTTCCAGGTGCTGTTGTGGTATGTAACCCTATGAGGTACGTGTATCGCTTGTTTTTTATCTATTTATCTCACAGAATCCTAGGAAGTACCTAATCCTAGGAAGGACGTAGGAAGCAAAAGAATCAATAGTAAAGCTGTGCATGTTAGCAACAACGGTTCGAGAGGCTTCTCTCTAGGTCATGATCATTAATTGATTCCATTTTAATAACATGGAAAGTTTGTCTCTCCAGCAAACATCAAATTCCCAGTAGAGAGTCTTGGTTAGTTCACCTTGGGGAAGGTGCCTACCCTAGGATCAATCAGCTCTGTTCAGACATAATCATCAGAGGTCCATCTGCATGTTTTTTGACTGATCTCTGAGATGGGTGAAGTTAGGAAAAGGGCACAAGAACAAGGTCATAAGCCCAGAGCTCAGGCCAGCTCTGGTCTCTCTTACTTGTGAAGTTGCTGGTAGGGGCAAACAATGACTGGGAGCTATTGATTCAACTAACATTTTGAAAACCTCCTGGAGCACCTAAGCTGTGCCTGGCCCTTTAATAATTTGCCTTTGTATAATGTGCCTATGGTTTACAAAGGTCTTTTACACAGACCTTTCTTTTTTTTCTTTTTTTATCCTCAAAACAACCACAGAAACAGGTAGCACAGATAGTATTCTCCCCAATTTTTATAGAGGAAGAAACTCAAGCTGACAAATAGCTTGCCCAAAAGTCACATGTTTGGAAAGGGGGAATGGAACTGGGACTCTCACCTCTGAGTTTTTAATCCCCAGCCAGTCGTCTTCCCATTAATACTGGATGGGAATATTTAGTGCTGGCTTGGGTAAGAGGTACTGTGAGCAGCTTCTTTCATTGAGAAGGAAGAACTTAATTTCCAAGGAGGTGAGTAATAGGGCCCAGATGAAAGATTTGACTAGCAATAAAGTGCAAATGATAGCAGAGAGGGAATTTATTTAGAAACAAAGAGCAAATTTATTCATGGGATTTATCTAATAAATGACAGCAAGGAATAAAATATACTGTTATTCTAATTTAGGAAAGACTCAAATAGAATGATTTTCTCTGATGACATGAAAATACTCCACACTCATATCAAGATGATGAACAATGTTGTCAGAATAGCATTAGCCTGCAGAAGGAAATCAGTGGTGAAAAATATCAGGTTTAATTGTAACAGTCTTGGAGAAGATGCCCCTATAAGGATTACCAAAAAATGAATTCGTTGCAGATCTCTTCTTTGCATCATCTGTATCATGTAAGGGTTGAACTGAAATTACAGAGCAAATGAAATTGTCAGGTCAGCATCACACTTTCCTCCTTAGACAAGTTAATTTTTCATTAGAAAATATTCCCAGGCTTTTCCCCAAGAGGGTAAGGCATGGAAATAACGAGAATAAGAAATTGGCTAAGTATCTTTTGCTACAAAGAAAATAATTATTTCACCTTGTTTCCTGAATTTTCCTCTCAGGCAATTACATTAGTTACCTCTACATATGTCTGATAGAATAAAAAGATAATTTTAGAAAAACAGAATATTGTCACTCTCGTGGTCTCTTGCTGCTGTGAGATGGACAGTATTTTGCCTCTGCAGTTATCAAACGTAAATATTGAGACTTCAAAATTCAACATGCTTTTCACCAAAGTGATCCTGCAAATGGGTTCCAAAAACTTCATGTCAGCTAGCTGAATGATCAGTGGTGTAATTATTACTGTCATTCTCTGTGATAAATGTTGGATTGATTTAATTATATTAGCTCACTCTCTCATTTTGAAAGAAAACCCTTTCTGTTTATATGGTGCTAAAGGTTCTTTCATACCTCCAAGATATGGAAAGGGAAAAAAGCAAGTCGCAGAACAATGTTTCACATTCACTGGTGTGCACTCAGTGTCTAGCACAGAGGACTAGATGGAGGAACAACAAACAGTTGAGAATTGTTGCATCTAGGGAAAGGAGGGGAAGGCAGGAGAAGTGGCAGATCAGAGAAGGGGGACATTCATGTTTTTTTCTAAATATTTCTCTGTGGTTTGAATCTTTTACAACAATAACATATTCATGTATGATTTGCGTGATTTTAAAAGGACAATAAAATAAAAGATTCATTCAGTCAATGAGAAATGGGTCTTTTTACTCACAATGCTGCTTAAAGGTTAATTTTTGTGAAATCAATTAGTGGTTTTAGTTTCTAAGGCTAATTTCTGTTTGGGTCTGTTACCTGGTAGCTCATTTCTCTAGATTTTAATTATTTTTAAATGTAACTTTTAAAAGATTACAAATGTTAAAATATGTCAAATGTACTTTAAGTTTTAACTTTTGGGCAGCATTACACAGAATCTGTCTAGAAATGAGAATATGGTACCACAAATTTAAAGATAGACTCTTACAACTTTTCATCTAATATTTTTTCCAGCATGAAGAGGTTAAAAAAATTGTTTTAAAATTTGAAGTTACTATAAGATACCATCCCTTTTCCACAGCCATTTACCAAACTCTACAAGTAGATTAAATCCTGGCTTTGGGTCCCTAAATCATTTCTTTGGGTGTTGTTGTTTTGTTTTGTTCTTTGTGTTTTTGTTTTCCTTTGTAGTTCAATAATTACTATTGAAAGAGTTGTGTAAGTACATAGTTGTTGAAAGGCACAGAGAAGGAAGAGAAGGAAGACTCTCAGGTTGTCCTTCTTGGTCACTTCGACAAGCTCAGTGACTTCAATTTACATTAGCTCCAAATCTTGGGGATCCTAGGTGCCTCTTCATGGTCTAATGTTCTTAAACTCTTTGTGGGCAATCTGGCCTTTACCCAAGTCTCAATTATCACATGTACACTTAATATTCTCAAATCTGTATGTACATCCCAGATCTTTAGAGTGAGCCCCAGGTTCCTCCCTCCAGCTGCAATGCAGTGTATCCAATTAGAGGCCCCGTAGGCATGATGAATTTAAAAGGTATAAAAGTAGACCCATCTCTCTCTACCCCAAACCTACTCTATCTCCTATGAACCTGGCAGTTTCCAACCAGTGGTGATTTTGTCCCCCCAGGGATACCTGGTAATATCCAGAGACAATTGAGGTAGAGGAATACTGTTGGCCTATGATGGGTATATCCATAGATGCCACTAAACATTCTAAATTTTATAGAACATGCCCTCCCAAACACACAGCAAAGAATTTTCTGGCCCCAAATAGAAATTGGTTAATAGCGCCAAGTTTTAAAGATTCATTTCCAAAATGGTTGAGAAATGGTTAACTTAATGGTTAATTAACACTTAATGAGTTAACATCTCAGAGAACAAGGACACCATTATCCATCCTTGAAGTCATCCTTACTTTCTACCTCTCTCACTTTCCACATCTAGATGTTTATCTGTCCCACAGATTCTAGATGCAGTTGATCTCCATGTTGCCATCACCACAGCCAAGACTTCATTCATACTATCTCCTGGACTACATAACTCTTTTCATTAATCTCCCCTCTCCCCTCTCCCTCTGCATCAGTTTCTTTCCTGCTGTTTGAGAGACCTTTCCAAAACACAGATATATTGATGTCACTCTCATGTAAAAACTATCATATGGCTCTCATTGTCAGTGGGTGAAGTTCAAGTTGCTGATCCTGTTCTTGTCTGATCCCTTTAGATCTCTTTAGTTCCTTGTTCACAAATCTCCTATTTCTGCCACCAGGTCCCCAAATCCTCCACACATATTAATTACTGGAAGCTCTAGAGGACTTATTGCTATCTTTCAGCCTCTGTGCCTTTGTATGTCAGGATGGAAAGCCAACACCTTACTCTATTTTTTTTCTGGTTCATTCATACTTATTATTCAGGATGCAGCTCATATGTAACTTTGTCTGAGAATACTTTATTCCCCAACCAACTCAAGTCTACAAAGAATGCTCATACTTATCAAGGTTTATGGTTGAAATAACAGAATGAGATTCTGGATAACTTAGACAGAAAAGGGATTTATTAAAAGTGTGTTAGCATCTACACTGGGTTGAATAGTGTTTTCCAAAAATTTATGTCCATCCTGAGCCTGTAATATGACCTTATTTAGAAATAAGGTCTTCTCAGATGTAATCAAGTTAAGATGAGGGTATACTTGGTTACAGTAAGCTCTAAATCCCATATAACGGTGTCCTTTCAAAATAAAGGAAATTTGGACACAAAGATACATACCAGTATGTATGTATAGGGGAGAATACCAGTGCATGTTAAGACAGGAGGAGAGACTGAAGTGATGCATCTCCTAAGGAACAAGCTAAGGAATTTTAAGGATTCCTGACAACTGCCAGAAGCCAAGGAGAGAGGCATGTAACAAATCCTCCTTCAGAGCCTCCGGAAGAAACCAACTCTGTGACACCTTGATTTCAGACTTCTAGCCTCCAGAACTGAGAGATAACACATTTCTGTTGTTTAAGCCATCCAGTTTGTGGTTATTCCCTACAGTAGCCCTAGAGGACTACTACAGTAGCCCAGATAATCAATAGGAAGGATAAAAATATATGCTATTCCTAGTTGGTTAAGGCATCGTTAAAATCGTGCCCTGGAATGATTTTCTTAGAAAGTTGTCTCTTGATATCTGCCCTATCACCAGCATTGCCAGCACTCTGTGGACATTACTGTACTATTGGTACACTGCTGTACCGTGAATCCTCAGCTCATCTCCAGGCACCATCAGCCCTTTCCAACTCCTCACGTGACTTTGTTTCACTCTCTCAAGTTGAGTGAAAAGTGCTCTTAGCATGATCAGCTATCTAATTTGTGGGGCCCAGTGCAAAATAAAAATGGGGGGTCCTATATCCAAAAATTAAGAATTTCAAGACAGTGACAGCAGAGCATTAAACCAAGTGCTGGACTCTTCTGAGCACAGGTCATACACCCATGGTGCTAGCCCTGGCTTTTAGTCACAGTTGGGTGGTATACCCACACTCTTCACTGAGAAGATTCAGAAAGTACTGTCCACTCTTTTCAGTCTTTATAGTGAAGAACAGAGCCCTCCCTCCCATTTATGTTGGCATTCTTTTAAATTAGGAAGGTGATCTGATGTTTGGCAACAAAAAGACAAATGTTCCAAGGTAGAGCTTATATATATTTTATAGCACTGCTTTGCAATTGACTATTTTCATATCTGTCTCCTTTGTTAAACTGTTAAAATGGTTAGTTGGACAAGTACAATCTTCTTTTTCTGTGGCCAATACTTCAAATGAGAGATGACTCACATAAATGATATATGAAATTTTCATTTCCTTGATGTTTTTCTCCTTGTGTAGATAATTTTATTCTAATATGAAATGTGTGTAGTAAATTTTGATCCTTTGTGCTTATTTCTTATCTACTAAATTGGCATTTTTTTTTTTTTTTTTTAGATATCAGTTATACTGAGGCAGCACAAAATGTATTAAAATGCAAACTATTATTCAGGCTCAGTCTTTTAAAATATCAACCATTTTTAGGCAAATCAACTTTTATGTGTCCTATTTTTTTTCTACCAAGTAATAAAAGACTATCTTTTCTGACAGCCCCCAAATGACTTCATGTACTCATCCAGTTTCTGTTCCAACTTTACTAGGCAGTCCAACCTCCGGAAAGATTGGATCTGAAGACTGAATGAACTCTCCACATTCTCTTTTGAAAGATAAACATGCACTCTATAAACTTCATTGGCCTAAACAACAGAAACATCTGTTTAGACTCATGTGCAGCTTTTTGGCTGAGTTCAGCAACAGGGAGGCTTAGGAAGTGTGTTCATCAGCTGTATTCTGCAGCACCCAAACATCATCGCTGGTCAAAATGATGCACTGTAGAGATTACCAAGCATGGGAATAACTAAACTGGATAGCTATTCATAAACAATCTTTGGTAATGCTAATTCACTGTCCCCCCATCCCACGGTTTTGTCTTCCATGAGAATAATTTTAGGACATAAATAAGCATGAAATGTGAAAGATTGTTGAACTAGATAGGGTGGTTGGATCACTTAAATGGACATAAATATGGAATTATAGAACAAAGCCTAGAAGAGCCTCCCCAGAGTTTTCTCTACCCACCAGTACCTGTAGTGAATCGTTCTCACCAGATTAGAAGTACAAAATAATCTTCTCTACTGGTTACAAGTAACATCAGAAATGCTATCCATAGAACTCTAGTCCTTTGAGTTCAGTGACTCAATAGTGAGTGCAGGAATATCTAGTAACCACCTACTATTGAACAGGCTTTGTGTGAAAAATCATATGAATTGCCATTGGTCATAGTAGCCCTACAAGTTAGGTTCATTATCTTCATTTGATGAAGAAAATGGAAGCTCAGAGAATTTAAATGATTTACTCAAAGTCAGAAAGTTAACAAATGAAAAGATCAAACTATGAATTTCTTGAATCTATATCCCTTCAATGTTGATACTGTTCTTTTCTGCTGTGCCCTATAAATTCCTCTTTTAAATTGTAAGTGTGAAGCATTCTATATTTGATCTTTCTAATTAAGTTACCAGATAATTTTTAATATTGCAGTTAGTGAAAAGTAGGTTTTGAGGGAGTAGATACAGAAGAGACTCCCTGGAATGTGCTAGGAGTAGATAATGAAGAGTAATTAACAGAGAAGTATGAAAGAGTTGAAGAAAACCTATCCATTTTACATTCTTACCAAGTTCAGTCCTGTTTTTGTGCATCTTTGTTAAAAAAATGATATAAGCAAATGATAAAGTGAAAGAATATATACCCAACTTTACACAAACATTTATGAAGGTATTTTATGCCTCTACTTGATTTTACTGAAGTTTTTAAGAAATACATATATATTTCTTTATATATATGTATATATATATATGTATGAGCCCTATTGTTTCTCTTAGTAATAATTTTTAAAATATTTTATATTTTAAGGTTGTGTGTGTGTGTGTGTGTAGTATTAGTTACGTATCATAAATCTTCTGAGAATCTCTGTTTAGCTTCTATTTCCCATGAAAATCTGGCAACAAAAACAAGCATTTGAAGATGTGAATTCAATACTTTTCTATAGGAACCATAGCTATGTCGTTCAGATTCAAATTAAAACACAGCTAACTGAATATAAAGGTTGAAATGGAATCACCAGGTCCTTTGACCTCAAGCAAAAAATTTTAAAAATGCAGACTGTCTAAACAAATGGTTTTCATATTTTATTTTCCAGAAATGTTACTCTTATATTGAATGAAAAAGGGAGAGCCCTGGGAAGCTAAAATTCATAGGACCACTCCCTAATTCAGAAAGGAAAAAACCCAATTCTGAAATTAGGGGTCCTCCTGTATTGCTTGAGTCAAGACTTTCATCAAAGCTCATTTATAAAACAGTAGAATTAACCTTTCAAGATATTATCCAGATTAAAAAGTTAATGCATGTTTTTTTTTAAAGATTTTATTTTTTTAAGTAATTTCTACACCCAACGTGGGGCTCAAACTCACAACCCCAAGATCAAGAGTTGCATGCCAGGCACTTCTAGTTAATGCATGTTTATTGAAGAAAATTAAAAATACAGAAAAACACATATATAATCCCAGTATTCATAACTATCCTTAATGTGTATGACTAGCCATCCATCTAGTCATTTAGATAGATAAACAGAACAAAATTGGCATCCTGGTAACATAGTATGGTGCCTTCTTAAATTTAATTAATTTTAATTAATTAAAAACTGGTGAATACAAAAAAATAAAGAAAAAATCACCCATACCCAAAATCCTTATAAAATTATTATTTTCTATTAGTGTATTTTTGCATCTTTTTGCTATGCATGTTGCTGATGATACTGCAGGCACTGATTTTTATGCAAAAATTCACAGATACAAGAGAGAAGATAATATAAAGAGAGATGACAGATAATATCTACTATGGTTGATTTATTAATCTTTTTCAATTTAAAAGATAGCCTACGAAGACTCAGGTCTTTCAACGAAAGCTTCAAAGATCCAGAAAAAATGTGACTGAAATTCCTTGGCATTAAAAATGACTTCTCTTTGTGCAGTTCTGCTTTTGTGGATAGTAGCAAAATCACTGTATCCAACTGCCTAATTTTGTAAATAATTTAGACATTGTTAGCAAGGACAAGCAGAGAAAGACAGCCATTGTAGTTTTAAGTGGCCTCCATCTATATTGTGGGATAAACAGAGATAAAGACTTTTTCTACTATTATCAGAGGAGCACAGGCAGAGATAAAATAGTTGAAGTAAACACACAGTCTAAATTCCATCTTGGGCTACAGAATTCATCTGACTACCTATGATCCAACTGGATCCTTGAGATTGGGATTTCTATTAGTAACAGATAACCTGTAAATAATCTTTAAATCCTTTTATACCAAAACTTTTCCTTTCTTGAGATTTTCATTTCAATTCATCTTTCTTTTGACCAGACTTAGTCTTTAAGTAATTTTTTTTAAAAAAAGATAATGACTTTTTTAAAAATCCTTGCATATTTAAGAATGTCTTATACAAAAGAGAGGAAATGAGCTAAGTATAATTTTGGGGTTACTACCTGATCCACTTGAAATTCTATCAGGGAACTTCCCTTGTTTACTAGCATTTTGTTTTGCAAAAGCCAACCTGATTTTTATTTTTTTGCTGTTGACTAGTTTAACCTGCTGTGGTGATATGGTAAGTAGATATGCAAAGCCTACTAAAAACTTCTTTTAGTGCACCTTTCTCTACTGCAAATGCTAATAACCCACAAATTATATTTTCCCAACTTCTTTGCAGGATCTGGATTTGAATTACATGTCACCAATTCGATGAACTTACATGATATTTTAGATGGTGGAAGTAAAGAAGAGGCCATCTTCCTTTGGTTTTGGGTCTTGCCATGGCCAAGGAGCAGTTGTGGAACCTTTCTGATCCCTGCATGCAGCTGTAACTATCTATTCTTGCTTGAAGTCTATAAGACTTCAAGTGGTGACCCACTGATTCTTTCCCTTTCCTAATTATGATACCACTACTTGCTCCTTCTTCAAGACCTTCTAATAATAATTCCTCTATTAAACCTTTCTTTGCTTAACATAGCTGCTATGCTTTCTGTTTCCTGCAACTGGATCCTGACTGATAGACCTTCCCAGATGCTTCCAGAAGTTTGCTTTGTTATTGGTGTTATTCTTTTAACTTTGTGCAACCTGAGAATAGTAGATTTTATTAGCTTATGGTTATGAATGTGGTCCCATTAACATTAACACTAATATCTCAATTGCTCCAAGCTCAAAATGCTTGATTATAATTGTTAAAGTCTTTCATAAGATTCCTGTCTCCCAAGTAGTTCCAGAATTCCGTAGTATGCTTATGTGTATCCATGAATCATCTCTTGTGTTTACCACTGGATGAGCTGAGCCAAAAATTCTCAACTCTGGGACTCATATATACCACAGAGATGTCACTCTGAGCCATTCGTAAGTGCTCAAGCCATTCAGTTGCCATTGCTTAGGTGCTGGGGAAAATTAAAGACAACAATAACAACATAAACAACATCTTTCTGCTTTGGTGCCTTTGAGCTAAAACTGTCACTTGAAAGTGCTGGAAATCCACTGCAACTTGATGCTTTGAATTTGGAATTGTACTGTGCCATCACAGTAGAGCTGGAACTCAACTCAGCCTTGATGACAGAAATCCACGTCCTGATTCTTACAAAGAGGATTATGCTAAAACAGAGAGGGGGGCATGCTTCAGCAGAAGTGTTAGAGTCTTCTATGATATGGCTTTTACAGCACTTTGCTGGACACACATACAACTCCTAGTTGACTAGCTTGGGATGATTTCTAGCAGTGGCTTCCACATGAGAGTGGGAAACATTCTCCAATGTTATAAAGAGTGTGGTTAGTCATGGGAGACTTCCACTGGCCTCTGCTATACCTGCTTTTGTCCAACAGACATCTGAGCCTATTTATAGAAAGAATCACTGTATCCCCTTATCTTCACAAACCCCTGGGAGTGCCTAACCATGCAAATAAATGTTCAAATAAAGACACAATTAGGAAAGCATGTAGCCTATCTTAACCCCTGGGAAGTCTCGCCTTCCACTGTATGTCCAATTGGAACATGTTGTTCTAATTCTGGTTTAAAAAAATGTTGCCAGTTTTCTTCTAGCACTAGTTGTTTTATAGTGATTTTACCTGGAACACAGATCAAAAGTTTTTATATCTGATTTTGCTTCTGTTCTATTTTTGTTTCTACCTCAGAAACGAAAGTTATTCAAAAGTTAGATAATTATTATCTATTTTCCATATTCATTAGCCTCCCCCTTACTATTTTATTTTCCTCATTTCTCTTTCCTTTTACTTCCAAGAACACTTTTAAAATATGTCCTCCATCTCACTCATTTCCTTTTCTGCCGTTTTCTTCTTTACCTCTTCTGGGGTGAATTTTAATTCTACCATTACAATTTTCATTTTCTAGCGCTGATTATCTCAATTATCTACTCTTCATTTCATCCAGTTATCTTTTCGGTTCAGCTTTTTCCTCTTTTCTTTAAACATTCTGCTTCTCTTTGGTAGGGACTACAGCTTTTTAAAATAATGCTTTATGATTTAAACATGACTGTCTGCATTAGTATACCTACAGCAGCTTTCTTTTGATTAGTGTGTGCATAGTTCTTTTTCCATTCTTTTACTTTCTGTCACTTGTGTCCTCATTTCAGTTTATCTTATAAGTGCCATATAATTATTATTTTCGTATTCTACTCAGAGCACTCAGTTCATTTTATTTGATGTTATTGTTGAATTATTTAACATTGCAATAATACTATTTGTTTTTTAATGTCCCACTTAATTCATGCTATCTTTTCTCTCCTTTTATGCCTTCTTTTGGATTAACCAAGTATCTTTTATTATGCCATATTTTGTTCTCTATTATCTTATTATTTATAATATCACATTTTATATATGTATATGTATTATATATGGATATGTACATATGTATATATGTGAATATGTTATGTATGTGTATGATGTATATGTTCTAGTGTATAAACAATAGGATAATAGGTAATAAAAACAGTTTTTCCCCTTCCCTTTAATATATCATGCTCCTCCTCATTGACAGAAACTTTTCTCATGCTACTTAAAATGTTCTTCTGGATCATGAAAGGGGCTTACAAGGCCATCCTGGTATTTTGTTCTACCTTCAGAATAAATAAAATTAAATGTTCTAAGGTCATTAGATTTTTCAGGAAATGCTAAAGGTACTAATGTATATTAGACCCTTTTTTCGTTAGCTATACTAAAGGTAATAGTATTCCACATTGAATTATTAAAGAAAGCCAATTATACTGATAAAAGTGTCCATGGAACAGAAAGATATAATTCTAAATATATATGCACCTTTTTAAGAAAAGATTTTATTTATTTGAGAGAGAGAGTGCATGCGTGAGTGGGGGTGGGGGAAAGGGGGGCAGAGGAAGAAAATCCTCAAGCAGATGTGGGCCCCGATGTAGGGCTCAATCACACAATCCATAAGATCATGACCTGAGCCAAAACCAAGAGTCTGATGCTTAACCAACTGAGCTACCCAGGAGCCCCTAAATATATAGGCATCTTATAATGAAAAATACCTAGAGAAGATATATTAGACCACAGTACATTTAATTACATCAGTTTGTTATTAAACTGCTTTTGCATTTCTAATAACTCTCTCCAAGCCCTCATGGTCACACAACTTTGATAGAATTGGCATTCTTTTAAAATATAAACATAAATCTAAGTGATATGTCTTCCTTGGAAATTTTTGTATCGTTTTTTACCGTAGCAAAAATGATATAGAACAACAACAAAAAAAACCTGTATTAACTCTGAAACGTATTTAACACTTAATCGAGTCATGCCTCTAGACTCAACAAACATTATTTATTCCTATTGTATCAACACAGACATGAGGCAAAATAAAACAAATAAATTACCTGAGTTATGCAATGATCTAATGTCTGAATCAAAATGAAAATCCTTTAATTTTGGACTCACTATCCCTAATTGAGATAGTGACTTTCTCCATATGAAATCTATTTTCCCTAGAACAATTCATTGAGACAGTGTTATAAGGATAGTCTTCATATTGGCAATCACTCAACTCCAGAAGGTCCATGGCCCTTGGTGATTTTATTGTTTTTTTTGTAGTTGATTTTTGTTCTGTTTCATTTTGTTTTTGTTTTGCAAATAAGAGAAAACCAACTCTTCAAACTAACTGAAGCCAAAAAGAGTCTTTATGTAACTGCGGCCAAAGGGACTCCCTTGTATCTCTTATTTCTGCTATTCTCTGCTTGTTGATTTCTTTCTCCAAGACTGATTTCTTTCATGAATCTGGAACCAGGTGTCAGTGTGTTCCACGTTTCACATGCCTTTCATCATCAAGAGAAGCTGAATCTTTTTCTCACATTCAGTTTTTAAAATCTTAGAAAAGGACTTGGAAAAGTATAGGTTCAGTTACATTTCAACCTCTGGGACAACAGGCTAAACTGAGTACTGGGTACTCAGCACCAGTACTCAGTTGCTGGATGCACACACTAGGACTAGATAACTGAAGTAGCTAAAAAGCATTTTTCCACAAGAAGAAAGCTGTTGCTCCCACAAAAAGGAAAAGGGTACTCTTATCGGTTGACTTGTGTCCCCCACTCCCTCCAAAAAGATGTGTTTAAGTCCCAACCCCCAACAACTCAGAATAAGACCTTATTTGGAAATAGGGCTATTATAGGCAATTAGTTAATAGGAGATCACACAGGAGGAGCATGGCCCTAATCCAATAAAAAGATGGTATCTTTATAAAAAGATGACCATGTGAAGACAGAGAGACATCTCACATAAGGAGAAGACCATGTAACAATGAAGGCAGAGATTGGCATTATGTAGCTACAAGCCAAGAACACCAAAGATTGCCAGCAAACCACCAGAAGCTAGGAAGAGGCAAGGAAGGATTCATCCCTACAGGTTTGAAGGAAGCATGAGCATACCTTGCCTTCAGATTTCCAGCCTCCAGAACTGAGGTGATAAATTTATGTTGTTTTAAGCCACTCAATTTGTGATATTTTATTATGGCAGTGTTAGGAAACTGACACACATGCTGAATAGAGAAGCTTATATATTTCCATTTCACTGATATTTTAGAAATAGGGTTGGATGTGGGGAGTATAGAAAGGCAAGTAAATATAGCTCATCATTTCCAAACAATGCACCATTTGGTAGTAATATGTTGAATGTGTACAGAGCCTATACGATGGCCAGAAATCACTTGGAGGATTTGGGGGTATTCATGGTAAACAAGAGGGATGATCAGGGACTGTTAATAGGATACATTTAATTAAAGCATTGAGAGTCCTTCATCTTTTTCTGTTTCAAATATTGAGTCCAATTTCAGTTTTTCTTCAAGGATCTGCCTTTATTATAGATAGAAGAGAAAATGATTTAAACTTTTATATAGCATTTTTATGTGCATGATAAACATCTACGTAAAAATGTCCTTTTAAAGGTTAGCAAACAACCCTATAAAATGTTGGGAAAGTCTGTTTACTTCTTACAGACCATAGCTCCCTTACCAACTTTTTCTAGTTTTAGGAAGGATCATTACTACTATTCTGTACTTAAAGAGCAGTAAAACCATTTTTTTAAAGGCAGATGTTTCCTCGTTGGTTATATATTTGACCAACTTGGTCATTAAAGCATCCTCTAATGAGTAAAATAACCATCACTAGTTGTTCATTTGAGGTATGGTATTAGAAACACAACTTTTTAAATGGAAGAGTAGCATGTCAGCCAAGTTAGCTATTAAAATTTCCAGCTTGAATTGGGAGAAGTAACTGATTTATTTGTATGCTTATTTAATTTGCATTTTTTTCTTATTCCAGAAGAGATCTAAGATGGTTGAAGAATGCCTAGTCCCTCTTTACCACTAAGTAGCTATCTGAAATTTGGCTAATCTGTTTCCTCATCTTCAAGTTGGGGAAAATAAGACCTTAACAGAGAATAGTTTATTAAAAGTAAAAGGGAAATTTTATGTGGAAGTTAATTACAAACATTAAGTGCTACATGAATGCTTATTGGTGTTATCTGTTTTCCTAGCATAGATCAGAGTTCAAAAGGAATGAGACCTGCAAGAGCTTTCAAAAAGGGAACTGGGGTAGGGTACTAGGTACTCCTGAGCTTAGTGAAGGCCATGTGGAAACCCCTGTACACCTGGGAAATGTATAAAAGGGTAAGGAGAGACACAGAGATGACCAATGAGGAAGTTAAAAAAAAATGAGCTTTAAAATAGTACAGCCACTTTAAAAGATAGTTTGGTATTCCTTACAGAGAAGAATGTGGTCTTATACACTCCAGCAGTCATGCTCCTAAGTGAACAAATGAGTATCAGTATGAGATGATGCTTGTTAACTAAACTTATTGTGGTAATCATTTCACAATGTGTAAGTCAGGTCATCTATACCTTACAATCATGCTACACCTTACACTGTTATGTCAATTATATTTCAATAAAACTGAAAGAAAAAAATTATGTTCACACAGAAAGCTGCACATGGATGTTTATAGAAGCTTTGTTCATATTTGCCAAAACTTAGAAGCAACTAAGATATCCTTCAGTAGGTGAATGGGTAAATAACCCATGGTACATCCATACAATGAAATATTATTCTGTGATAAAAAAAAAATGAGGTATTAAACTGTGAAAAGTCATGAAGAAACCTTAAATGCATATTGCTAATTGAAAGAAGCCAATCTGAAAAGACTACATACTGTATGATACCTATATATATAACATTCTAGAAAAAGTAAAATTATGGAGAAGATAAAAAGATCAGTACTTGCCAAGGTACCAGGGGGAGGAAGGCAGGATGCATAGGTAGAGCACAGGGAATTTTTAAAGTGGTAAAACTCTTCTGTATGATACTATAATTACAGATACATGACATTATTGAAACCCATAAAACTATAAAACACAAAAAGTAAACCCTAATGTAAACTATGAACTTTCATTAATGATAATGTATCAATATTGGTTCATCAATTGTGACAAATGAACCCATACTAATGTAAGATGTCAGTAACAGAGAAAACTGTGGGTAGGGTAGAAGAATTCTCTGTACTTTCTGCTCAATTTTCCTGTACACCAACATAAAGCTGCTCAAAAGTCTATTAATTTAAAACAAACAAAACAAATTTTATTTATTTCACAACTAAATTCATCCTGTAGCTTAGATGCTGTTTGATGTTGTCATTGGGACTTTCCATAGAATCACAAGGATAATATGTGCAGAAGCATTTTTGTTTATTAAATGAATTTTTCTAATCTTGCTCCAAATGGGACTTAAGTTAGTTGGGTAATAAGGCATGGGTACCAGTCCTGTAGTGGTTAAGTAACTGTGTAGGCTCTCAAAACCAGGACTGGACTAGCTATTCTGCCAATCCGCTACTCTGTAGGTCTTGGGGGCAATGGTGCAAGGGACACCACAGAATATCCCTTTACTTGCTCCTTGTTTTGCAGACTGGCTGCCTGAGAGCCTATAGGCATTTAACACACAAATTCTCTGACCTTAGAAATGTGTTGAGTTTCATTCCCTAATTCAAACCTAAAAAATGTCTTCCCAAAAAGAAATTACTTTTATTACTTTAGTCACACAAGGCATTTGTGAGCTTTAGATATTTCTGTTCAGACAACAGGCCTTGTTCTTTCCTACTTCAGAATATTTACTCTTTCATATGCTTTCCCTTCAACTCTATTTGCTTTAGCTCATTTTATTTCTCTTTACTAATAACATCATTTAATCTTTTATTTTTAATAAAATTGCCAACCTAAGGAATATGGCCTAACAAATCAATGTACCAAAGAGAACTGATGTGCCCCCAGACTCAAAGATGGTATTCTGGGGAAACCTGAAAGCTCACAGTCTCCACCTTCATCCTTAAGAAAGCTGTGAGTCATCCCCCAAAGAAACTCTGCAAAGCCTAGAACACCAAAGATTGCCAATAAACCACCAGAAGCTAGTGAGAGGCAAGGAAGCGTTCTCCCCGCAGGTTTGAAGGGAGCATGAACCTACCAACAGATTTGCCACCATGTTAGTTCTGAATAATTGAGTCTCTTGATAAACAAATAAAATGTATGGTCTCTAATCTACATACATTTCTACCACTGGCAAAATCTACTTTTTTTTTTTTTTTTTTTTTGAGAAGTAGCTATGTGAGAAGCCATACCTAGGGAATACCCAGAGTCTAACTCTCTCACAAACTTACTTATCTAAACCAGTATTTCCCCAAACATATTACATTTATCACTATTGATATGAGAAGATTTGATGTGATACATGATTAATGGTAGTACATGACAGTTATGCATTTATTTTATCATGCATTGTAAAAATATAACTAGTAAAACAAATCCATGGTTTGATTGATATTATTGCTTGGGAATAGTAAAAAAGAGTACTTTCAAAGAAAAATAGTATAGGTGGTACATGACTAAAGCAAAATTATAGAGTTGCAAAACTAAATGATAAAGTTTGGGAAACTGCTTTCAACAAATAAAAAAAGCACAATAAGTTTTCCTAATAAATTACTGTAATGATTGACTCTGGCTTTCTTAAAAAATAAATCTAACTTAAAAAAATAAATCTAACCAAGGGAAATGAAAGTCAAGGAGAAGCTGAATAGCATTGGGATTATGTCCAGTAAATTCTTAAGACTAGTTGATTACATCAGTCTTTTCAATCAAACTTTCCTTCAAAGTCAGGTTAGAGTTAGAAGTTTACAATTCTTTGTAAGACCTCCATTCTTATACCTTAGCCTTCCAAAAAAGATTACAAATCCATCTGGATGTCTCATGACATTTCCTATTTAACATTGACTCCCAAATCTACTTTTTAAAAAAATTTTTTGCCATGGTTAATAGTATGTCTAGCCAATCAATTCAAAATTCTTTCAGATTCAAATAGTCACCATGGCCTATTACTTCTACCTCTTCAACACCTTCCAAATAAATTCACTTCTACTCACTGGTATTACAATTTTCTAGGCTATTATTATCTAGGTATTATCTATACCCTCCATGAGGATCCAATTTCTTTTTTTTTTTTTTTTTTTTGGAGAGAGGGAGAAAGATTAGGGAGGGGTAGAGGGAGAGGGAGAATTTTAGGCAGGCTCTATGCTCAGTTAGGAGCCTGACACAGGGCTGGATCTCATAACCCTGAGATCATGACCTGAGCCAAGCTCATGACCTAACCCGAAATCAAGAGTCAGACAACCAACTGAGCCATTCAGGTGCCCTGAGGACCCACTTTCCACATCACCTTTCTCCAAGGAATGTTCTCTTAAACTCAGGTGCAGACTGAGTGCCTTCAAATATTTCCCTAAAGCACACATTTCTCATCACACCCAATTCAGTATTTTGTCAATTTGTCCTGTTGCTTCTATTAGACAAAATATCTGCTAAGGCTAGTACCTTGTCAGTCTTAATCATTGTTTTATTCCCATCAATCAGTGTACAAGACACTTAATATTTTCTTAATAAATAAATACAATAATCAGCCAATGGATTATTTCAATAGCCTCCTTACTGGTTTACTTCCAAACTTGGAAAACTTTCCACCCATTCTCCACACTATAGCCCAGAGTTCTTGCTGTAAAACACAACCTAATAACATCATGGTGTTATTTTAGACTTTTTGATTGAAAGTTACATAAAATAAACTTTAGCTAGCTGAAAAAAAAGAAAAAAGAAAAAGACAACTTTAAGGATTGCAAGCAATAGTGTCAATGCTCTGCCCATACCTCCTTGGATCAGTAACTACTCTCTACCACATGGCTCCGAATATGCGCCCTCTCTCAACAGCCAATGTTCAAATCCGTGTTCAAAAGCTTCTCTCATCTACAGGCACAGAGAACTGGAATTCTCCCAGAATTTGGGGTTTTCAGGGACAGTTCTTAATTACTGACTGACAGGTCCCAAGGCAGAAACACCCTGGCTCCCAGCAACCCTGATTGCAAAAACTCCAGAGGCGTGACCAACCCTGCCTCTAGAATTCCCCTGAGGTGCTGAGCCAGTGTTACCCTCCATTGGGTTTGGATTCATTATTGTACTCTCTTTTCCTTCCTGATCCCACTTTTTCCACTCCCTTATTTTCAGGGAACACTTCTTAAATAAATACTTTTCTCATGAACCTATGTCTTAAGGTGTGCATCTGGGAAACCCAAACTAGGACAAGAATGCATGGTATCTATAGGACCCAAGCCTAGGAAAGCATTAGGTCTTCATAGGAGCTAAGATTGAAAGAAGACAAGAATAATTTTAGGAAAGTAATCTCACTTTGTCAAGAGCCTCTGCTTTCCCCTTGATAATTGCTCCATATTGGCTTCTCTGCTTCCTTACCTGCTTGACAGGATATGTAAATCCATAGCTCCCAAGTTAACATTCCCAACTCGTCCTCAGATCAAATTTAAAAGAGACTGCATCTGATAGGGCTAATCTGATTAGGACATCTCTCTGAAGCTTAGCCAACCATCCATGGCCAGAGAGACAGTGTCCTACAGTACACACAACAGGTGGATTAATCAGAGACTCTCCAGAGCAAGACAGAATATTAGTTAGCTGGCCAGTCTATCTATAAAAGTGTCAAGTTACACAATGATTCCCCACTTAAAATCCTTAGGTGGTTCTAAATAATTTTTAGAATGAAGCCCAAAAACTTTACTGAAGTATATAGGGCCTTTATCATATAGCCTTAGCTCTTGTCTCTACCTCAGAACACAGGTGAAATGTTTATAACACATGTACTCTCTCCTATCTCTGATGCTTAGAATTTGCTGCTCCCTCTCACTAAAGTACTTTCACCTTTCCTACACACATCCTTTATCTGACCTACTCCCATCGGTATTTGTTCAGGCATCACTCTTTCTGCAAAACCTCTGCGAATACCTGATTCTTTGTTAGGGATCCTTCTTCTGTGAATCTCTGTATTATACCACACTGTAAGTGTTATGTCTGCTCAGCTGCCTCCTAGTTAGAATAGAGATTCTTAAAGGGGAAGCAAGTACCTTCTTTGTTATCATCTCAGTACCCAACAAAGTGCTTAATAGCTTATAGATATGCAATAGATTTTTGTTGTTACTGTTTTTCAAAAAAAAGGAAGAGAGAAAGGGAAACAGAAAGAAGCTTGGAAGAACCACCACTTTTGAGACCAGAAGTTGATTCTCTTGAAATGTTTTTTACCTCAATCTAAAATAGAACAGTGTACAGCCATTTTTGGTGCTAAGGTTTTTCAAAACAAAGTGATTAAAAAAAAAAAAATGGTGCTCAGACCTTAATTTAAACTCTTATTGGGAACGTAAACCTGGAATTTTATTTGGTAAGGCTTGGGTGACACATTTACTAGTTATTCTTTTTCCTTACTTTTCTATCATGTGCTCACTCTGTTATGAATTTTTCCCTATCCCCATAATCTACTTAGACAGGATTTTTTGACCAATAATAAGACCCACCTTGTCCCATAGGCAGTATTTTGTTTGCAAGCACTATCTATGCTAACTTACCTATCACTACAAGTTGATCCTGATTTTCAAATAGATAGGCTTCACTCTTGGAAAGTGGAGGCTATTTAATTATCCCTTCTGCTCACATGGATTGAATTAGAAAACCCATAAATACCTCCTTTTAAAAAGTACTTGTAGATCTGAGATCAGGTAAGATAATACTGATGGAGCAGATTAGAAACTATAGAATCCCTAAATCCAAGTCCTAAAATAGGCATAGATGCATTTTTTTTTCTTTGACCCTCTAGGAAGTTATTTGGGACTAAAAGATGTTTTTTTGTTTGTTTGCTTTTAATGTGGCAGATAGGGAATGAAAACCCTTGACACTCTAAGCTTCCTTTAGAGTTCCTGTTAATGAAGATGTGGATTTTAGAAAATAAATTCTCCATATATAGATCCCATCTAACAAAGTAATCATAGGTCCATTCATTCACTCAACACATTTTTTTTTTTGAAGTGTAAATGTGTATAAGAAATTGTGACAGGCAATGGGGATAAGGCAGTGAGCTAAACTCCTGCCTTCCTGAGTTTATAGTCTAGTGGGAGAAACTGACAAGACAGACAAAAGAGTATGTAATTACAAATTACATTACATACTTAGAAGAAAAAAATGCAATGCCATGAAAATCCATAACATAAGAGACTGATTTTGTCTTGGGGATTAGGTCAAGTTTCCCTGAAGAATAATGATAATACTAATGATGGTAATAGTAACATTTATTTAGTTCATAGGTACCATCACTGTGATGAGAATTTAACATATACTATCTTCCTTAATCTCAACAAGCACTCTATGAAATAGAAGATGATACTATCCCTCCTTTACTGATGAGGAAGCTGAAGCTTAAAATATTTAAATGACTTGACCAAAGGTACAAATCTCAGCAGGAAGTTGTTTGCTGAGATCTGAAAATAAGTAAAGTTCTGGGCAGGCAGTGGAGAGTACAGAGAAATGCATTCCAATGTAGGCAACAGTGGGTGTCAAGGCCTGAGGCTGCAGCAAACACGATGTGGAGACCTGACCCCAGACTAGTGTGGTTCCTGTTGAGAGTCTCACCAGCATAAAGGTGAGGGCACAGAGGCAGGGATTAGCCAGCCCATGGGGGGCTTTGGACAGAGGTAAGGATTTGATGATTTCTCCTAAGAACAGTGGCACCAATGAAAATTTAAAGCAGATGAGTGACGTGATCAGATTTGTATTTTTAAAAGATTACTCTGACAGCATTGAGGAGAATGAATTGGAGAAAGCCATGTATTTTTTAAAACTTTGTTTAACATTGGAGGGCTTAGTTGCTGGAACAGAAAATTACATACTCCTCCCTCTCTTAATCCAGTTTTCTGTTAAGACCCACCTGGCATATGTCTAAGGGATGACATAACAGAAATCCACCCCTTTTTTGTCTTGTAAAATATACTCCAAGATACCATCTACCAGATAATACAATGTCCCTTGTAAAGTATCCACATGATATATTTCTCCCAAAATCTGGTGTAAGGAGGGCTCCACTCATATACTATATAGGTGTTCATCTATACCCACAATCTGATCCTGCATAATACATAATCTGGAATGTTTCTAGACTATTGACTTTTTCTCAATTAGTAGCAGGAACCACACCTTTTAATTTTCTTGTATCCATAATAATGCTTAACAGAATGCTAAAGCACGTGTAATCCATGACATATGTATTTGTAAACTGAAAAACAAATAATCAGACAATATGAAAGCAAATCTAGAACTCTGAAATAAATCAAATTGTTATTTGAACAGAGATGAAAAACAAATAGTCATGCTAGAAAAGGAGGATTACTTTGAACTCTTCATGCTCCTAGTCCTGGTCGCTGGAGACTAAAAACTCATCTTTTGGCAGCACAAATAAGTTGAAAAAATTGTAACGAGCAGACCCACATATCTCATTAATTAATTACAGTTGCATAAGTTCTTGCTGGCCCCCCCACTTCCTGTTTGATTTTCCAGCAGGCTTTTGCAGTACAGAAGTGATCCTTTACCTAAAAATGGGTTTCTTTGAGGTGATTACTATTGTTCTCATTTTACAAATAAGAAGTAGGCCTAGAGCTACCAAGTGTCCTCCTCAAAAATCCCACAGTTAATTGAATAGTGGAGCAGGGACGTGATCCCAGGCTTATCTGACTCCCAAGCCTGTGTTCTTCCCATTATACTTTCTTGTCTTTCTAAAATGAGATTTAAAATAAGGGGTGGGAATTTAGGGAAAACTGATGCATGCTATTCCTATAATTCATTGAACACAAAGACTTCACTAAAAAATTAGTGTTACAAGAAGCCCAAAGGGAAGAAAACAATTCCTCAGTTGCTATAGGTTTCTGAAGAGTTTAAAGTATTTGTAATGTTTTGTAGCTCCCCACCAAACTTGAGAAGAACTCAGAAGCAAACGTTTTTATTATCCTAGCCTGAACCTCCTTTACAGAAGTCAAACTAGGCAGAGAAGTGTGAGCTCAGGCCTGTAGCACATGAAGTTCACAAATCAGGTGAAGGGGGGACCCTAAGCAAGGGAAGGTCCAAAGCATCAAGTTCAAGGGAAAAAATGGAGGACAACTATCAGATTAAAGCCAAGGGCCTCTGGACCTCAGTTTCTTTACTTATAAAATGGGGTAATAGATTCAGTGAATAAAGGGAAGGATATACATAAAGCACTTGAAATAATGCCCTGATCAATAATTTTTAGCTATTATGTTGACCACAGAGAAAGCAAGATTGAAGAAATGGGATCCAGAAGTTGAGGCTGGAAAGGTTCCCAGAAGCAGGACTTGTACAATGGCAAGAGCCTGAAGTAACAGAAGTCAGTTTAAGATGATACAGGAAAAAAAAAGAAAAAGAGAGTATTATTTCACAAAGTCAGCACAAAGATGAGAACAGTCTCCCCTCTATCATTCTGACTTCTCCTCTCCTTAAGCATATTGGAATAAGTATCAGAAGGTAGCATGCCCTTCTTGAAAAGTTGTCCAGCGCTAGTCAGTGGTATTAACAGAAAGAGAAATTATGGTAAAATTTTACTAATAATAGCTAACACCGAATCATCAGTTCTAATCAGAAATTTTAAGGGCCAGCTCATGATTCACCATGTTCCCTTCCTCCTCTGTGATAACCATGGAAACACATGTGGTAAAGGAACCTCTAGGACCCTAGCCTTTGAGTGGACAGTGTTGAGCATACCCACCCTGAAGACTGCATAGTTCATGCAGCATACATCAGAAATAAACTTCTGTTGTTATAAGCCACTGAAATTTGGAACTGTTTGTTACCATGGTACATTCTAGCCCAGTATATTCTGTTCTCAAAGTGTGCTCCTGGACCAGCAGCATCAGCATCATTAGGAAACTTGTTAAAAATGCCAATTCTTGGGGTGCCTAGGTGGCTCAGTCAGTTAAGTGTCCAACTCTTGGTTTCGGCTCAGGTCATGATCTCAGGGTCCTGGGATGGAGGCCCATGTTGGGCTCCACACTCAGTGCAGAGTCTTCTTGTCCCTCTCGCTCCCCTGCTCTCCCTCCCCCAGTACCCCCCCCTCTCAAATAAATAAATAAAACCTTAAAAAAAAAAACAGAGGGGTGCCTGGGTGGCTCAGTCAGTTAATCATTGGCCTTCAGCTCAGGTCATGATCCTGGGGTCCTGGGATCGAGCCCCATGTTGGCTCCTTGCTCAGCAGGGAGTCTGTTTCTCCCTCTCCCTAACCCCCCAACTCGTGCTCTCTCTCTCTCTCTCTCACTTTCTCTCTCTATCTCAAATAAATAAATAAAATCTTAAAGAAAGAGCGAAAGGAAGAAAGAAAAAGAAAGAAAGAAAGAAAGAAAGAAAGAAAGAAAGAAAGAAAGAAAGAAAGAAAGAAAGAAAGAAAGAAAGAAA
>NW_023270807.1:40591024-40637779 GCF_011800145.1 Mirounga leonina
AAAGAAAGAAAGAAAGAAAGAAAGAAAGAAAGAAAGAAAGAAAGAAAAGAAAGAAAGAAGCCAATTCGTGGGTCTCATCTCATACCTACTAAATCAAAAACTCTGGGGATAGGGCCCAGACATTTTTTAACCTCTAGGTGAATTTCACACATGTTAAGGTTTAAGGATACTGACCTTATCTGTCTTCACTAGGAAGAACTACCTAGTAGGAAAAGAAATGTCAATTATTATTCCAAGTGCACATATGAGAAAACTGTAGCCCAAAGAGGTAACTTGATCAAAGTGGCAGAACAAAATTTGGGGTATAGTAATCTAGATTCAAATGATAGGCACTTAACCATTTTGCTGTCTCCACTGTCTATGCTATAGTAACCTGACTTCATTAGAAATTCTAACAAGAAAAGAATAAAGACTTCATCACAGAAAAGTTTTCACAGGTTTGCATTTTGTTACTACTTTAAAATATTCAGATTCACTATGTCTAAAAAATAATGACATCTACGAAAAATGACAAAGACACTTTGAGATCAGCTTTAAGAAACAAATAATTATGGTTTATAAAACCAGTGAGTTGAGCTTTGTGGGCTAATAAATTCCCAAAGAGATTACAAACATTTTACTCAGGTTAGATATCGATCTGGCAGTTTTACTTGCCTCACAATTTTGAAGTGACTTTAAAGCTGTCCTTCCTCGGTATTATTGCTCTAGTGTCATCTATGGGCAGGCTAAACCTATAGCCACAGGGTGAATTAGAATCAGTGCACAGCAAAGAGGCCAGTATAGCTAGAGAGGTGGGAATGAGGGATAGAGAGATGCAGGAAATGAGGTTAGAGATACAACAGAAGTCAGATTGTATAGTAGGGGATCTTACAGTCTTTTACATTTTTTATTTTTTTTACTCTGGTAGAGTAAGAGTCTATGATTAGAAAATGATGGATTAATAAGTGAAGTTAAATCAGTTTCTTTACCCTAGACTTTTTTTTTTTTTTGGTGGAATTTTATATATATATTTTTTTATTCTTATGTTAATCCCCATACATTACATCATTAGTTTTAGATGTAGTGTTCCATAATTCATTGTTTGTGCATAACACCCAGTGCTCCATGCAGAATGTGTATCCTAGACTTTTTCATGAGCCACATGCTTGTCCAAGAAGTTGAAAAAGTATGTGGTTGTGCTATTGAGAAGATAGTGGCTCTGTTAACCATAGTTATAGAGAATATAGAAGGCAGGCGGATCTGGTGTGACTTGATGGGAAATAACAAATTGGGCTGACATGTAAAATTTGAAGTGCTTATAGGGAAAATCCAGGTGGAGCTAGCAAAAAGAGAATTGAGAAATAAGAGTTCAATCTCAGGTAAGACATCAGAGACAAATTCGTAGATTTGAAAATCAAATCTAAATAATATTTATGAAGTCTATGGTTATGCTACACATTGAAGAAAAGAAGTGAAGGATCATTTACCTCATCTACAGAAAGAGGATTAGAGTCTGAAATTCCTATTTGAGTTATTTGCATTGTGTATGTGCATTGCATTCACTTTTTCCTATAGATATGTAGCTTGATCCTAACATTTACTTCTCAATCTACTTTCTTTTATATTATACAGTATCTTTATGTTTGTACTTATTGAACTTTGCCAACAAACACAAGAAAGAAAGAGTAGGCTGGTGGGAAGAAGGGGAAATGAAGGAAGGGGAGAGAAATGAAGGGAGGAAAAAAGGAAAATGAAATTCAGAGAGAAAGAAAAGACAGAGAAAGAAAGGCAGAAAGGCAGAAAGAAAGAAAAGAAGGAGAAGAATCTGTTCACTCAATTTTCTTCTTTGAAGATTGCTGAGCTTCTGTTTTGTGTAATCATTGTTTTTTTTTTCCCCAAACCAAATGATGTGACAAAAGCAATATATCCAAGAGATGACTCACCTTTTCAAAATATTGAGATATAATTTGACTCATATCTCAAGAATCACCTTCATTTTTCCCTTGCCCTTTTTTTTCTTTCTGAAAACAAAAAACTGGATATTTTGGTAATTGGGTAACTTGGATCTTAGCTTAGTTTAATGGCAAATTTGAGCTAATGTACCAAATTAGCAAAATGAATCATAGCAAACATTCTTTGGCCAGGCTTACTAAATTTCTACTATATAGTCACTCGAAGTCTTTTTCATGGGAAATGTGTCCACCTTCCAAAGACCATATGCCATACTCTCAACAGTACCATAGCTCAATTGAGGAATGATTTATCCATTGAGCTTGATTGTCAGAGTAAACCATATCTAATTCTAGGGCACTGATTGTAAATGTGAATACTTGAACTTGATTCAGAACTATCAAGTATGCTTAGAACTTCAATCAGTTAATCCTGCTGGAATTTTAGTCTCTAAAGACCAAAGTCACGGAAGTATGTTTTGGCTTTAACACACAGACATTTTTTCCATTGCCATAGCCCTTTGTTTTAAAACCATTTCCCTGAGAACTGTTAAAAAGTTTTAGAGACTTTTTTATCTCCTTAACCCTAATGCTTCATTTCAATTACTGTTATAAAGCCACGAGCTAGCTACTTTAGGTAAAGAAGAGAGAATACCAGTTTATATCTTGTTATTCCACACAAAATGATATTTTCATGTTTAAATATCTCATCAAACTAATTCTGAATGATGACCAATGTTTATTTAGTGATATAACCATTAATAGTATATTACCACAATCCTCTTTGAGCATAACAAACATTTGCCAGAAGATCCCAAGCAGGTTTTCTTTTAAGCTAGCAAGCTAATTTTTAGGAAACATTTAATTTATTTTCCTAGTTAAAGAAAATTTTGTGTTACCCTATAAAACCTAAATGAATTGGTCTGCTTGGAAGCTTAATAATAGTAATGATAGTTGTAGAAATAATAATGATAGTTATCATTTATTGAGTGCTTACCTATGTGCTCAACACTCTCACAACAATCCAAAAGGCAGGTACTTCTTAAGTCTTCATTTTTGTTCTCAACTACCAGTAAGAAAATTAAAGCACATCAAGATGAATTAAGTTGCCAGTGGTGGCAAATGGTAGAATCAAGGTGTGAACCAAGGCAGCTGGAATCTATCATGTGGACTTTAAATCCCTACTCTTCACTCCATCTCAAACAGAAGGAAATCAAAAGCAAAAAGGAAGAGAAGTTGGTCCATACTGAGTGAGCTGAGCAGAATGTATTTATAGTAAGAGGCAAAAGAAAAGGGACATAAAGGCAGAATATGTGTGTAAGAGATGAGATGCCACAGTTTTGGAGTTTTAAGTATAATTAATCCATAAAATTGTAAGGTATTTAAAGTGAACAATGTAATGATTTGATAAATGTATACATTGTGAAAGGATCTCCTCCTTTGAGTTAATTAACATGTCCATCACCTCACATATTTATCTTTCTTTGTTTGTGTGAGAACATTTAAATCTTTTTGTCTTAGCAAATTTCAGTCATATAATACAGTGTTATGAACTATAGTCTAATATGGCACCCTAAAATTAGAGCACAGAACACTGGTTTTCTCAGATGAAATATAAATTTAGTAAGAATAATCTATGGCACATGCTCTCTCTCTCTGTCTCATTCTCTCTCTCAAATAAATAAATAAAATCTTTAAAAAAAAAAGAATAATCTATGGCAAAAAAAAAAAAAAGAAGAATCTATGACATTCTTTTGGGTTAAAGTATTTTTGTTTTTATTTTGGTACCAGTCATAATTGTAAGAAACAAAACTCCAAAAAAAGTCAAATGAACATAAGGATAGATTGTATCTATTATCTGGAAGGGGCTTTTTACTAGAAGTGACAAAAAAGACTGGTTTGCCAAGAAGAGTCCTGTTACCCTGATGTTGCCCCAGCTTCACTTCCAATTACTCCTCCTTTCATTTTCAATGTATCCTTATTGGATAATAAATTTTGTGATCACCTAGATAAAACCATACTCTTAATTCCTCGAAAAGGGTGAAATAAATGCTACCACAGGCAATTTCCAGTTTCTAAGGTTTCTCTTCATTGAAAACTGATGGTTCTCATGAAATTGTCTGATATTCAGTGTTATCATAAAATATCCAATATTGAAAGTACTATTGCTTGATAAGTATAACTCTTTTAAGAATTATGTTTTAGCTTTACAAAGGGCCTAAACCATAAGCACTGAGGAATTAAGCTAAAATCTCCAGTATCTTCTGGCTCAAGTTGAAAAGAATTCATATTTTCAAGGACAGTAGCAGTAAGAGCAAGAAGACAGCCTGACATATTGAAACTCTTGATGTTAGTGAAATGAGGTTGAATCAACAGTCATTTTAGGTTCTTTATAAAACAAAAGTATTTTGAGAAACAATCAGCTTTCAACATGCATTCATGTGATGATGTGTTCACCCCAATTTTGTTTTATTTTGCAGAGGTTGGTAACATGTGACAGATTATTTAACTTGGTATTTTTCTTGTGATCTATTTTCTAATTTATTACATGACCTATGTTACTTTCTAGATTGTTCTATTTCTATTTACATTATTTTAAATCCAAGTGGGGGCCATGGAATAGCTCAGAGAATGGTTTAAAGATTATGCATTAGGGGCACAGTGGGTTAAGCAGCCAACTCTTGGTTTCAGCTCAGGTAATGGTCTCAGGGTCCTGGGATGAGCCCTTTGTTAGGGTCCATGCTCAGCGTGGAGTCTGTTTCTGTCTCTCTCTCCCTCTGCCCCTCCCCCACTCTCACCATCTCTCTAAAATAAATAAATCTTTAAATGAATGAATGAATGAATAAATAAATAAATATAGTGCATTAATTATTTATTGCTGTGTAACAAATTAGCACAAATTTTAAACATCATCTCACAGGTTTCATGGGTCAGGAGTCCACGCACAGCTTCACTGTGCTTAGGTGTGCACCAGGCTCTGTTCCCTTCTGGAATTTGAGGTTCTCTTCCCAGTTCATCTGGTTGTTGGCAGAATTCAGTTCTGAGTGGCTTTGGGACTGAGGTTGCTATCAATCACAGGTCACTCATGCCTTCTTGGGGGTAGTCCGTAGTTCCTTGGCATATGTCTTTGTCACAGGCCTTGTCACAATATGACAACTTACTTCTTCAAAGCTACTAAGGGAGAGTCTCACAAAGGGGTGAAGTCCATCTTTTAAGCACTTTCATCTGATTAAATCAGGCCTACCCAAGATGATCTCCCCTGTGATTAACACAAAATCAACTGTACCTACATCTGCAAAATCCTTTCATGTTTGCCATACATGTAAATCCAGTCAAGAGAATCGTGTCCTGTCACCTTTGCCATATCCCATTGGCTAGAAGCAAGTCACTAGTTCTGTTTGCAATCAAGGGGAGGAGTTTATACAAGGACATGACTCACTGGAGGTATGTCCACCACAGGGTGTGTCCACCACAGGCAGAGACAGTACCTTTCATTTTCTTTGAAACTCCCTAGTGTATTGGCAAACAGAAGACAGTATTAAATAGTTGTTCATTGAAAACCTAAAAAGGAAAATGACTATGTGAATTGTTTCAAAAGGCAGCCTCAAATACAAGAGTGTTGGTTTTGAGAAGTGGTGTGGCATCAAAAAGTATAGATCTGGGGCGCCTGGGTGGCTCAGTCGTTAAGCGTCTGCCTTCGGCTCAGGTCATGATCCCGGGGTCCTGGGATCGAGCCCCGCATCGGGCTCCCTGCTCAGAGGGAAGCCTGCTTCTCCCTCTCCCACTCCCCCTGCTTGTGTTCCCGCTCTCGCTGTGTCTCTCTCTGTCAGATAAATAAATAAAATCTTTAAAAAAAAAAAAAGTATAGATCTGAAGTCACACAATTTCAGGACTAATTTAGAGATTTGACAAAGCTCTCAGTTTTTCCATCAGAAAACAAAAAACAAAAAACCAACCCCTCTTCCATATAAAGTCCTCCCTGTCTTCTACCTATCTGTTTTGAAGACAAGTGCATTGCACAGGAGGCATAACTTTCTGGAAATGGGGTGGGGAAAGAGAGAATGTGGATACTCAGAGAGACCATCCAGAATACCATGACTTACTATGTCTAAGCCAGTCATCAGAAGACATGAAATGCCTCACTCATTATAGATGGACATTTCAGCAGAGTATGCTTAAGACATACTTTTTTTCTCTAACCAGCAGTTATTTTATAAAACTAATATTTTGGGTTATCTAGAGAAACAGTAGAAGGATTTGTCTGTAAAGCCATATCAGTTCATAATGTTTTTGTAATTTAGATGATTAGTTCTACTAAGTAACATGTAAAAATAATAAATGCATTTTAAAAATCTTTAAACATAAAACAGATGTTCAAATATACCATGGAAGGGATAAATTATGGGTGAAGGAAGAGACAACCATGAGATCACACTTCCACCTGCTCACGTGCTTTACATGTGTAGCTCACTAGCAAAGGATACAGTTGTGACCTTTGGGGCATAAACCCAAACCATGTAAGTCTGTTTTCACTGATGTTACCAAAAAACTCACAATCTGCCAACAGAGATCCAATGTCATAAGCTCAGCTAAGGAAAACTGTTACTCAGCAGGAAATGGAATCATATTTCATCTGGGTCTTTATTTGTTCTTCCTGTAATGATAATTTCGTGAAATAAACACCTTCAACTCCATATTCTAAACCTATGGAATCTCTCAGCAATATAAAAAAAATAAATTCCCTTTTAAAATATTGGATAATTTTCCTTGTGAAAATAAAGTAAGCAATACACTATAGATAATACATAAAAATTAGATTGCTTTCTGTGTCTTTGAAATTTTCTGAAAATATCTAAAACATATCAAAACACTGCATCAAGTGAATCACTGCAGGACTCTTTGGGAACATTACTCTATTTAAAGAGAAAACCTTATCATATCTGAGTATTTGTCAAATCTTATTAAATTCCTGGGAAAGTAAACCCAGAGAGGTAATGATCAAGTCTATAACTCTAGTGAATCTCAAGAAATTTTAGGCCAGGATATAAAGATACAAATTGTTGGGGAGTTATAAAAAGAAGTGAAGACATTGTCTTTATAAGTTAAAAGAAGACATGATGGGTGATATTCACTATAAGTTGCGTTCCCTGCCACATTGAATTTAAATGCACATTTACTGAGCAATTTATTTCTCGTTATACCTAAAGGGTGAACGTTGAAAGCAAGACTCTATAACCTAACATAATTTCCCTCTCATAAAATTTGAAGATAAATTAAAAGCATTAGCTATTGCTATTATTTGCAAACAGTTTCTTTATAATTTTAGTCATGTTAGCTGCTATAATTTAGCCTGTCAGCTGAATTTATTCAGAATGTGTCATAGTATCTCAGAGAAGGAAGACAAAGTTGGGGTATTTGTTGAGATTTTGAAGTCTGATTTATAGTGTAGCTGTCAATAAGGGGGTTTGGTTATAGAATATTTGATGATATGTTTTAACAGGTTTTTTAAATGAATTTGTTGTTTTTATGTTACTAAAGAGAATAAGTCATCTATAAATACAAATACATTACAAAACAACATGGCTACACAAATCCTTCTAGTATCTTTCTAGACAATCCAAAATATTAGTTTATTTTCATAATAGAACTGCTGGTTAGAGAAAAAAAATAAGAAAAGTACTTCACTTGCCTAGGTAAGAACCTAAACGTCTATCTGTAATAGATGGAGCATTTCATGTCTTCCAGTGCCTGGCTTAAACTAAGTAATGCTCTGCTAGCTGGTCACCTCTATTCCCAAAAAGCTATGCACTTTTCTTCAAAACTCTTTCAAAAAAGGAAAGGGTTGATCTTACCTTTTTTTTTTTTCTCCTGCTGGATAAATTTGGGATTGTGACCCTTATTGAATCTCTAAAGTACTCCTGAAATTTGAAGAGGATTTCAGGTCAATCGATGCCATACCACTTCTCAAGATCAACACTATCCTATTTGAGAATATCTTTTGGAAACATGCATGTGGCGATTTTCCTTTTTAAGTTCATATCAACAAGTATTAATAAGTATCTTCTGTGTGCTAAGAACTGTTGGAGGAGATTTGGAAGACACAAATGATGTGGTCATTGCTTTTGGACCATTCTCTGGCCATTTCCTTACCCTAACTTTGGTTTAAAATAATATAAGTAAGTAGAGACAGCAACATGGAACACAGGTCATCAGTAATAAATTAGAACACAGATCACAAGGAAAATACCGAATTAAATCATGAGACATATATTTATCAAGTTCTGCAAAGAAAAGAATTTGGGGTGAAAAAATCATCATGAATGTAAAAGGCTGATTGTTTCTTGAAATAGTATTTATGAAGAACCTAAAATGATTGTTGTCTCAAATGCATTTTATTGACATCCTGAGTTTTGGTTTATCAGGCTATCTTCCTGATCTTACAGCAACTATCTTAAGATATTCTTAAAAATAGAGGAAGACTTAATGAAGAAAAAATATGTGGCAGATAATCTCTGCTGACATTTAAATATATACTTATCACTAGATGATTAAAACAACAGAAAATATGCTCACCCTTAAAATAACCCTTGTTAACCACTTTTATGTATCTTTCCAGAAAATAAATTCTAACCATACAAAAATATATACAGGATAATCCATTATTTTATTTCAAAACAATGATTTTTTTTATTTTTATTGTTATGTTAATCACCATACATTACATCATTAGTTTTAGATGTGGTGTTCCATGATTCACTGTTTGTGCATAACACCCAGTGCTCCATGCAGAACATGCCCTCTTTAATACCCATCACCAGGCTAACCCATCCTCCCACCCCCCTCCCCTCTAGAACCCTCAGTTTGTTTTTCAGAGTCCATCGTCTCTCATGGTTCGTCTCCCCCTCCGATTTCTCCCCCTTCATTCTTCCCCTCCTGCTATCTTCTTCTTTTTTTTTGTCTTAACATATAACAATGATTATTTTTTAAATAGGTGATATTCACAAGGTTCAAAACTTAAAAGATACCAACAAATAGCGAAAATTTTCTCTCTGTCCTTTAGCAACCCATATCCCTATCTTTGAGGAAATTAGTGTACTGGTTATTGTTTATACTTTCAGAAGTATTTTATGAATGTACAAGCAAATATATCTATGTCTGGTTCAATCTCATAAATATCTGAATGTGACATTTTTCAATCTTCTTTTGATAACAAGCAGGGTTTCTTCACCTGCTCTAGACTAGCTCCTAGGCTCTTAGTGTTAAAGCTCTTTATTAACACTTTGTTCCTTCACCTTCATTCATACATCCAAGAGGAAAAGAAGTGTGAAATGAAAAGAAAACAAAACAAAAAAACTTGCATACATTATAATATATTGGTAATATGCAATTTGAACAGCTATGCAAAATGCAATGTACTGATGGGGGAAACTGGACTTGAAAGCATTTTCACACACACACACACACACACAAAATATATAAAATCTGAACATTTTAATTGACCCCAAATTTAACAAGTCCAGGAAACTTATGTGTGCTAAAAGAGCTAGTGTTCCCTACAGTTGCATTAATAGTAGCATATATTTAGATAAAATTAGATTAGGTTTGGAATTTTGTGTCTAGTTCTGGGTGTCATTTTAAAGGTATGGCAACATCAGACATCTGGAAGAGGTTTATCTAAATTAAGACCTCTTGGGAAACCTGATTATTTGTGGATTGCTTTTGGGACTAAAGGGCTTGGTTTGGGAGTAGATAAGCAGGGAGAAGAATATGTAAATGAGCTTCAACTATGTAAAGGGCTCTCACACTGAGGAGTTATTGGATGGATTCTGAGTTACTTCAGAAGGACTGTCTGACAAGGAACCGCTACCCCAGAAAGTGACGGTCCTCAGAAGCTGAAATTGTTAACCAGTTTTCGTCCCTAGAAACAAACAAGAAATAGCCAATTCTTTCTTAGGCAGGGAAACAAGAGAACACTCAGGTAATGTGAGCAGAAAAGGGTTAAAAAGAAAACTAGGACCAGAGCATGAGGACTTAATAGGTCACCCTTATACCACCACCACCAAGTCTCTTTCTCAAGATCAGGCTTAAGCTTTTATCTTCTTCACACTAAACTTCTGTATTGTCTCTGAGAATATGCCTGACTTTTCATTGCTTCTACTGGAAACTCAGTTAATAGTGGGATTGTTGATGGTGCCAGTGGGAGGTGTGACTGTCATAATTTCCCACTATGATTTGCACTTGGAAGGCATTCAGGTTGATACCTCATGTCATCTAGACTTCCCAGTGTTGCAAAATGATTTTGACTTCATTGTGGCATGGTGATGGATTTATCATCATACAAGCAAAAACAAAAGTGTGGTAATTGTTCTTAATGTGCTAGGAAAATGTTTATGGCTCTTTTAAAACTGGGAAGTCTGCATTTAAAAGTACTCATGCGGGGCACCTGGGTGGCTCAGTTGGTTAAGCGACTGCCTTCTGCTCAGGTCATGATCCTGGAGTCCCGGGATCGAGTCCCGCATTGGGCTCCCTGCTCGGCAGGGAGTCTGCTTCTCCCTCTGACCCTCCTCCCTCTCATGCTCTCTGTCTCTCATTCTCTCTCTCTCAAATAAATAAATAAAATCTTAAAAAATAAATAAATAAAAAATAAATAAAAGTACTCAAGCATGAGAGGAAATGAAAGGATGTGCTGAGATTATGTGAAGGCGGGACTTATCTCTGAGGGAAAGGCTTTATGAGCGAAGCCTGCTCACCACAGCTGGATCTGCTTGGAAAGCATCGAGAGCTGGGAAGACAGGAAAGTCAACAATCATGGAATGAGGTTAGGGATCTCCAGGGTAGAATTAGGAACTACAACAGGAAGCGTTTATGTACAAAAGGAAGTTTTGTAAATGATTTTGACAGTGATCATGGGATTTCAGTAAGTTTAACTTTATTGGATCATAAATTGTGCACAAGTGGAAAAGATTCATAAATTTGGTGGCTCTGTGGTCAGTGACTATTCTATCTTAAATGTTAAATCTGCAAATTAAGTCATGTAGGTAAAATCTTCAGCTTTAGAAGATTTTTATTTTTGTTATTTATAGGTCTCAACAATGTATAGTTCCAGAGGTCAGAATGTAGCTCTTTTACTGTGCATTAAGAGACTTGGATGTACTTTTTAAATATCTGAAATCATCTCATTATTTAAGACATCCTATTTTAAATTATCGTATCACATGTAACTTAGTAGATCTTGTTGGAAAATTACCTTAAATCTATTTCAAATCAAAGACACAGTATACCTTCAAATAAGAAAACAATATATGACATTAACATCTGCTTAGGATTCTGCCACATGTATCAGAAAGGCATAGTTCAGTACACGCACCTCAGTTGCTTTTCAGCCAGTGATCCAGATGTTTGGCCTACATGACATCAAATATCCAATTTGTCTAAATAATGATGCCTTACTAAAATGATTGTGTTCTTCAATTCAGATGTGTTCTGATCATTTAATTTTGGTGTGACTATATCTATATGGATAAAAATAACATTTTTTGCATAAAAATTTATTGGGAGGCTTTAAATTATTTGGCTATTTTAGTGCATACATGAAACTCCACATTTTATTTTGTTCTGTAAATCCAGTCTCTATTCCCTCTTACCATGTACAACAGAGAGGATGTTTACCAAGCACTAAAGCAATATGGTGTGCTAATTACTATAAAATTAACTTCTTACATAAAATATCAGGTTAAAAATTAGCATCTCTAATTTTCTTTTCATTGGGTCATTTCCTCTGGCTTTGATGACCTCTATTAAATATTTAAGCAAGTTGCTTCATGTTCATCAACAGCCACTGTCAAATTCATTAGCGGTGTTCTTAAATAATTATTAATAAAATGTCACTAGGCTTAAACTTCACTGAACCCAAGTTTTGCTTTTTGTCCTCATTCCCAATCTAATTTGACTTTTGCTTTAATGAGATCCCTTCCTCTCCGACACAAACCCTCATTCATTTCCTTTTTGCAGGACTTTTTATCAATATGTTACTCTTAGCTATAATGTAACCAGTGCAGTCAGTTTGTACTTCATCAGGGAAAGAAGTTGTTTATTCATTTTATAAAAATGATTTATGGATGAGAACTTTAAGTACACAGAGAGCAAGTCAAAAATAAGAGAATAACAGTTCTGACCATGAATGCAGGTGCTGTTTAAAACTCTCCAGTGCTTTGTACATAAAGAAAACTTTTACATGTTGTTAGAGATTTCACATGTTTTGCTAAGTGGGTTTAGATTATGCCTCAAAGAATACTGTTCCTCAGGCCCAAATTCCCAATAAACATCTATATTCATTTGGAGAATAAAGAAAAAAGGAGGTTCCTAATTACACAGCACAAATGGGGCTTAAAGCATCTGTAGTTGTCAACTCAAAATTCAAAACAAGAAATCTGTTTGCATGTGACAAGCTTAAAACAACTCCAAATGATGTCCAAATTGGACAGAGTTTGGATTTTGTCACCATAGTCCCAACATTTCAGTTTAGAGTAAGAACAGACTCGTTTTCTACTGTGTCTCTGGAAGAGATCATTCCTCTTTCTCCACCTGCTAATAAAGAAATCCTGACTTATATTAATTACAGTTACACAAGACCACAACAAGATACCTACCCTAAGCACAGAAATAAATTTTCCTAATTCTTAAAAAGATAAGTAATAGAAATTTTTATTTTTTTAAATCCACATTAATATATATAAGTTAAACAATATAATATATTACACTTTTCACATTAACAAATTGTTTATATTGAACTGAGTTGGACTTAGAAGATATTTGGAGAAACTTTAATTTAGAATAAATGTTTTCTTTTATATAGAAAAATATTATTTCTGTTACTTATTATTATTTATATCTTTTTTTTAAGATTTTATTTATTTATTTGAGAGAGAGAATGAGAGAGAGCACATGAGAGGGGGGAGGGTCAGAGGGAGAAGCAGACTCCCTGCTGAGCAGGGAGCCCGATGCGGGACTTGATCCAGGGACTCCAGGATCATGACCTGAGCCGAAGGCAGTCGCTTAACCAACTGAACCACCCAGGCGCCCTATCATTTATATCTTAATTCATATCTTAAATTATCAGTGTATCTGCCAGCAAATATTATTTTGGATCAAACACACACACACATACCATACACACACACACACACACACCACATACACTAATAGAGAAGAGTAAATTTGATCATTGTTCAAGAATAAAAATTTAGATTTAACACATTCTAAAATTACTTTAAAAATATAGCAAACACCTGAAGCACATGAGAAGCTATTTCTATTAAAAGAAAAGAGGGGTGCCTGGGTGGCTTAGTCGGTTAAGCATCTGCTTCCGCTCATGATCCCAGGGTCCTGGGATTGAGTCCCTCATCGGGATCCCTGCTCTGCGGGAAACCTGCTTCTCCCTCTGTTTCTGCTTCTCTCTTTCTGTCTCTCATGAATAAATAAATAAAATCTTTAACAAAAGAAAAAGAAACGAATGCTCTGAAACCGGAGGCCATAGCCTAAAAATGACCTCAAAGTCTCTACACTCTTTGCTTAGGAATACTAGAACACAAAGAATTCACCAACCTTCCTCTCTTTTTATGGAGGCTAGTACATAGTTACCTGACTTCCATGTGTTTCCTCCTCTACATACTCACATTTGGAAAAGAAAAATAAGCTGTCATTGTTTGTAACTCCCTGGAGTAGTAAAAGTGTAGATTTTGTATGTGCCCTGTGTCAATTATTCACTTCAAGGGGTTGTAAGGATCTGAAATAGCATATAAGATTCTAGAAAATACTATAAGGACTCAAGAAATGCTTACTTAACCTCCTCCAGACCCCCTTCTCTATACCATCTTCAAAATGGGGCTCTTAAGAACACTCTGACAGTTGCTCTCCCAGTTGACTAGGAAGGGAAAAGTGAATAGAGAAGCACATGGGCTTCCAGCTCTGGAACCAGCTCTGGATTTCATTCATTAGAAGCCAGTCACATAGCCACAGCTAATACAAGGGAGGCTGGGAAATATAGTTGGTTGTGTGTTCATGAACTATAGGAAGATAAATCAGGTTTGGGTATATAGTGATCTCTGTCACATCAAGGTTCAAAAACTAACAAAACTATAAATCTGTTTGAACTAAAATTACAAATTTTGAGTAACTTCTTAGAAGATAAATTTTTGCTGTAATAATACTGATTTTTATTATTCCTATGATTGGCAAACATGAATACCCAGGTACTACTAAGTGCTTGTGAGGCATGTGCTTAAGAGACTTTTTGTAAGAGACAGTGAAGCACAACAGTTAGAAATGCAGACTCCATCAGTGTCTGGACTCTGTTATTTCTCAGTCTGTGACCTTGAGTGAATTACCTAACCTTTTCTAGTCTCAGGTGTCTTCATATGTAAAACTAGAATAATAACATAACCTACTTCATTAGGATGCAGTGTGGACTAAATGAGTTACACATGAAGCAATTAGAACAAGGCTTAGTACATAGTAAGTGTTGGACAAGTTCATGCTGTTATTATAATAAACACAATGACAGTTTTTGCTCATTAAGCTTCTATTTTAATTCTTTGCTACAACCATTTTCACTTATTTTAAGCCTAGAGAATTGCAAATACAATGTAAAGTGATTTCAATTCCAGTTCAGTTAGCCACTAGGTTCAGTGATTTATTCAAGTCCCTCTTCACTTATAAAGTGGAATAAGAACCTCTAGGGTGAATGAAGACCACCACAGGCAGCACCATATTCAATCCAGCCATTCGTAAAACCTGCTTCCTGCCTTAGCTCCACCCTCCTTACTAGGAAGGAAATGATGGGTTGAAAGCGGAGTTGAAGAAAGAAATTGTATGGGTAAGTAGGGATTTTATGGCACTCCTCCAAGTCTAACCGAATAGTTGTTAGGATGTGGTCTTGGGATGAGGGAACTGGGGAAATAGGTGTAAAAGTGGCCAAGTGTGTTGGTGATGGGTGAAACACTTGTTATTTCTTTTCTTTTTGATAGGTCTTTCTAACAGGTATGAGGCAATATCCCATTGTGGTTTTGATTTGCATTTCCCTGATTAGGTGAAAGGTGATGTTAAGCACCTTTTCATGTACTTGTGGGTCATTTGGATGTCTTCTTTGCAAAAATGTCTATTCAGATCCTTAGCCCATTTTTTACATCAGATTTTTAAAATATTCTTTTGAGTTGAATGAGTTCTTTATGTATTTTGGATATTAACAATTTATCAGATATATGATTTGCAAATATTTTCTCCCATCCCATAGGTCGCCTTTTCATTTTGTTGATTGTTTCCTTTGCTGGGCAGAGCTTTTTATTTTGATGCGGTCCTACTGGTTGATTTTTGCTCTTGCTGCCTTTCCTTTTAGTGTCAAATTCAAAAAGTCATCGCCAAGACTGATGTCAAGGAGCTTACCCCTTATACTTTCTTCTAGGATTTTTATGATTTCAGGTCTTAGGTTCAAGTATTTAATCTATCTTGAGTAGATTTTTGTGTATGGCATAGGATAGTGGTCCAGTTCCATTCTTTTGCATGTGGCTGTACAATTTCCCCAACACCGTTTACTGAACAAACTATCTTGTCCCCATTGTATATACTTGGCTCCTTTGTCATAAATTAATTGGCCATATATGCATGGTTTCATTTCTGGGCTTTCTACTCTGTTCCATTGATTTATGCATCTGGTTTTATGTTTCATTCTTTGTGATGCAGTTGTAAATGGGACTGTTTTCTTAATTTTTCTTTATGACAGTCCATTATTAGTGTATAAAACTGCAACTGGTTTTGTATATTAATTTTGTTTCCTTTACAGTATTTATTATTTCTAACAGTTTTTTGGTGGAATCTTTAGGGCTTTCTATTTCCTATCTCATCAGCAAATAGAGACAGTTTTACTTCTTCCATTCTGATTTGGATGACTTTTATTTCTTTTTTCTTGCCTAATTGCTCTGGCAGGACTTCCAGTACTATGTTGAATATAAGTGGTAAAAGTAGGCATCCTTGTCTTCCTGATTTTAGAGGAAAAGTTTTCAATTTTTCACCATTGAGTATGTTAGCTGTGGGCTTCTCATATAGGACCTTTATTATGTTGAGGTATGTTCCTTCTATACCCACTTTGTTGAGAGTTTTTATCATGATTGGATGTTAAATTTTGTCAAATGCTTTTTCTGCATCTATGGAGATGATAATATGATTTTTATCCTTCATTCAATTAATGTGGTATGTATCACATTGATTTGTTGAACATCCTTGCATCCCTGGAATAAATCTCACTTGAATCATGGTGTATGATTCTTTTAATGTACTGTTGAATATGGTTTACTAATATTTTCTTGAGAATTTTTGCTTTTATATTCATCAGGGATATTGGTCTGTAATTTTATTTTCTTATGGTGTCCTTGTCTGGCTTTGACATCAGGGTAATTAATGCTGGCCTTGTAAAATGAGTTTGGAAGTATTCCTTCCTCTTCTATTTTTTTGGAAGAGTTTGAGAAGGATTGGTATTAATTATTCCTTAAATGTTTGGTAGAATTCACCAGTGAAACCATTTGGTCCTGGACTTTTGTTTGTTGTGAGGTTTATGAATACTAATCCACTCCTTACTAGTAATTAGTCTTTTCAGATTTTCTGTTTCTTCATGCTTCAGTCTTGGTAGATTGTATGTTTCTAAGAATTTTTTACTTCTTCTAGGTTCTCCAATTTGTCGGCAGATTTTTAAAATTCTATGTAGTGTACCCAGTTATAATTGATAAACCTTCTAATGCTCTATATTCATCAATTACTAAACAAATGTTTATTGAGTATCTATCACCCATCAAATGCTGTACCAGGTATTTTGGTGATATAGTATCTGTCCTCATGAAGTCCTCAGCCTAACTGGGGATACATAACACATATGATCATATAAGACTCCAAATGATAATTTCTATATTAATAATAATATAGAAGATGTACAGTATGGCAGAGAAATATAGGTGATAGCAAAATTGATTCAATCAAGAAAAACTTTCATAGAGAAGGCAATGTTTGTTGAGACTTTAGAGTTTGTGAATAAAAGAGGAAAAATCATCCTAGAGGATGTGGTCCAAATGTGCAAATTCATGTTTAGTTAAAAAAAAAAAAAAGATTTATTAGGCATGGTAGAGGATAGGCTGGTCTGTGTGTATGTGTGTGAGAGAGAGAAAAAGAGAGAGAGAAGGAGGGAAAGAAGGCAGATTCTAGGAAGCAGCAAAGGAGGACAAAGAAATCAGGGGAAGAAAAGCCATAGAAGATTGGGGTCTTACATGTCAAATCAAGAATCTATGTTTTAGGCCGCTACTCCTCCAGCAGGGACCCAACAAGCAGCAGATCCGGGGAGACTCCCCTTCCTTCCCCGGGAGGAGCAGCGTGGGAGCAGCAACAGGAATCTGCTGGGTTTGGAGACTCTAAACAGGATCATGTGCCAGAGATAGAAATGCTCGGTCACACACCGGGTGAGCACGGAGTGCAGCCAGAGACCAGGGAGACAGGAGTGATTGCTTTTCTCTGGGGGCTCACTGAGGAGTGGGGCCCCGAGTTCTCGGCCCCTCTGGGGCAGAGATTGTCAGGCCGCCATTTTCTTTCTCATCCTCCAAAGCTGTATGCAAAGCTTTCAGGGAACAAAAGCTTCCTAGAGCAAACCCAAGCAGATTACCTAGCTTGGCCCCTGACAAGGGTGGTGCAATTCTACCTCTGGCAGACATTTGAGAATCGCTGCAACAGGCCCCTCCCAGAGAAGATCAGCAAGAACAGCCAGCCAAGAACAAGTTTACCGATCAATGAGAACTGCAGAAGTCCAGCACTAGGGGAATACAGCACATAGAATTCATGGGTTTTTTTCCTCATGATTCTTTAGTCTTTCAAAGTTAATTTTTTTAATTTTCTTTATATTTTTCTTTTTCTATTTTTTTTGAAATTTTATTTTTCCCTTTTTCAACCAACATCTTATCAATTCTTTTTATAAAATCTTTTATAATTTTCATCTTTACAGTCATATTCCATCCCTTCATCATATTTACCTTTATTTTTGTACATATATAAGTTTTTCTTTCTTTAAAACTTTGGGAGGCTTGGTGCCTGGGTGGCTCAGTTGGTTAAGCACCTGCCTTTGGCTCAGGTCATGATACTGGGGTCCTGGGATCGAGTCCCCAGGCTCCTTGCTCTGTGGGGAGCATGCTTCTCCCTCTCCTCCCCACTTGTGCTCTCTCTCACTATCTTTGTCTCTCTCAAATAAATAAACAAAATCTAAAAAAAAGAAAAATTTTAAAAACTTTGGGAGGCAGTTTCTTCTAACAGAACAAAATAGGCCCAAAATCTAGTGTGTGGCTCTGATCTATTCACCAGCCTGATCATAATCTCTTTTTTTTTCTTTCTTTCCCTTTCTTTTCCCCCCAGTTTTGGGTCTCTTCTGATTTGTTTAGTGCATATTTTTCTGGAGCGGTTGTTACCCTTTTAGCATTTTGTTCTCTCATTCATCTATTCTCCTCTGGACAAAATGACAAGATGGAAAAACAAAACTCAAAAAAAAGAACAAGAGGCAGTACTGACTGCCAGGGAACTAATCAATACAGACATTAGTAAGATGTCAGAACTAGAGTTCAGAATGATGATTATAGAGATACTAGCTGGGTTTAAAAAAAAATGGAAAATACTAGAGAATCCCTTTCTGGAGAAATAAAAGAACTAAAATCTAACCAACTTGAAATCAAAAAGGCTATTAATGAGATGCAATAAAAAATGGAGGCTCTAACTGCTAGGATAAATGAGGCAGAAGAGAGAATTAGTGATATAGAGGACCAAATGATGGACAATGAAGAAGCTGAGAAAAAGATAAACAAATACTGGATCATGAGGGCAGAATTCAAGAGATAAGTGATAACACAAGATGAAACAATATTAGAATAATTGAAATCCCAGAAGAAGAAGAAAGAGAGAGAGGGGCAGAAGATACATTGGAGCAAATTATAGCAGACAACTTCCCTAATTTGGGGAAGGAATCGGGCATCAAAATCCAGGAGGCACAGAGAACCCCCTTCAAAATCAATAAAAATAGGTCAACACCCCGACATCTAATAGTAAAACTTACAAGTCTCAGAGATAAAGAGAAAATCCTGAAAGCAGCTCACAATAAGAGGTCTGTAACCTACAATGGTAGAATATTAGATTGGCAGAGACCTAGCCACAGAGACCTGGCAGGCCAGAAAGGACTGGCATGATATATTCAGAGCACTAAATGAGAAAAATATGCAGCCAAGAATACTATATCCAGCTAGGCTGTCACTGAAAATAGGAGGAGAGATAAAAAGCTTCCAGGACAAACAAAAACTAAAGGAATTTGCAAACACCAAACTAGCCCTATAAGAAATATTGAAAGGAATCCTCTAAGCAAAGGGAGAGCCTAAAAGTAACATAGACCAGAAAGGAATAGAGGCAATATACAGTAACAGTCACCTTAGAGGCAATACAATGTCACTAAATTCATATCTTTCAATAGTTACCCTGAATGTAAATGGGCTAAATGCCCCAATCAAAAGACACAGGGTATCAGATCGGATTAAAAAAAATAATAATAAGACCCATCAATATGCTGTCTGCGAGAGACTCATTTGAGACCCAAAGACACCTCCAGATTTAAAGTGAGGGAATGGAAAACCATTTACCATGCTAATGAACATCAAAAGAAAGCTGGGGTGGCAATCCTCATATCAGACAAATTAGATTTTAAACAGACTCTAATAAGAGATGAGGAAGGACACTATATCCTACTTAAAGGGTCTATTCAACAAGAAGATCTAACAATTGTAAATATCTATGCCCCTAACATGGGAACACCCAATTATACATGCCAATTAATAACAAAATCAAAGAAACACATCGACAACAATACTATAATTGTAGGGGACGTTAATACCCCTGTCACTGAAATGGACAGATCATCTAAGCAAAAGATCAACAAGGAAATAAAGACTTTAAATGACACACCAGACCAAATGGACTTCACAGATATATTCAGAACATTCCATCCCAAAGCAACAGAATACACATTCTTCTCTAGTGCCCATGGAATATTCTCCAGAATAGATCACACCCTAGGTCACAAATCACGTCTCAAGCAGTACCACAAGATTGAGATCATTCCTTGCATATTTTCGGACCACAATGCTTTGAAACTAGAACTCAGTCACAAGAGGAAAGTCAGAAAGAACTCAAGTACATGGAGGCTAAAGAGCATCCTACCAAAGAATGAATGGGTCAACCGGGAAATTAAAGAAGAATTTTAAAAAATCATGGAAACCAATGAAAATAAAAACACAACTGTTCAAAATCTTTGGGATGCAGTAAAGGTGGTCCTAAGAAGAAAGTATATAACAATACAAGCCTTTCTCAAGAAACAGGAAAGGTCTCAAATACACAACCAAACTCTACACCTAAAGGAGCTGGAGAAAGAACAGCAAATAAAGCCTAAACCCAGCAGGAGAAGAGAAATCATAAAGATCAGAGCAGAAATCAATGAAATAGAAACCAAAAGAACAGATCAATGAAATTAGGAGCTGGTTCTTTGAAAGAATTAACAAGATTGATAAACCCCTGGCCAGACTTATCAAAAAGAAAAGAGAAAGGACCCAAATAAATAAAATCATGAATGAAAGAGGAGAGATCACAACCAACACCAAAAAACTACAAACAATTTTAAGAACATATTATGAGCAACTCTATGCGAGCAAATTAGACAATCTGGAAGAAATGGATGCATTCCTAGAGACATATAAACTACCAAAACTGAACAAGGAAGAAATAGAAAACCTGAACAGACCTATAACCACTAAGGAAATTGAAGCAGTCATCAAAAATCTCCCAACAAACAAGAGCCCAGGGCCAGATGGCTTCCCAGAGGAATTCTACCAAACATTTCAAGAAGAATTAATACCTATTCTTCTGAAACTGTTCCAAAAAATAGAAATGGAAGGAAAACTTCCAAACTCATTTTATGAGGCCAGCACTACCTTGATCCCAAAACCAGACAAAGACCCCATCAAAAAGGAGAATTACAGACCAATATCCCTGATGAACACGGATGCAAAAATTCTCACCAAAATACTAGCCAATAAGATCCAACAGTACATTAAAAGGATTATTCACCACGACCAAGTGGGATTTATCCCTGGGCTGCAAGGTTGGTTCAACATCCTCAAATCAATCAATGTGATACAATACATTAATAAAAGAAAGAACAAGAACCATATGATCCTCTCAATAGATGCAGAAAAAGCATTTGACAAACTACAGCATCTGTTCTTGATTAAAACTCCTCCCAGTGTAGGGATAGAGGGTACATACCTCAATATTATAAAAGCCATCTATGAGAAACCCACAGTGAGCATCATTCTCAATGGGGAAAAACTGAGAGCTTTTCCCCTAAGGTCAGGAACACAGCAGGGATGTGCACTCTCACCACTGCTATTCAACATAGTATTGGAAGTCCTAGCCACAGCAATCAGACAACAAAAAGAAATCAAAGGCATCTGAATCAGCAAAGAAGAAATCAGATTCTCATCCTGTGCAGATGATATGATACTTTATGTGGAAAACCCAAAAGACTCCACCCCAAAACTGCTAGAACTCACACAGGAATTCAGTAAAGTGGCAGGATATAAAATCAATGCACAGAAATCAGTGGCATTCCTATACACCAACAACAAGAAAGAAGAAAGAGAAACTAAGGAGTTGATCCCATTTACAATTGCACCCAAAACCATAAGATACCTAGGAATAAATCTAACGAAAGAGGCAAAGAACCTTTCCCAGAAAACTATAAAATACTCATGAAAGAAATTGAGGAAGACACAAAGAAATGGAAAAACATTCCATGCTCATGGATTGGAAGAACAAATATTGTGAAGATGTCAATGCTACCTAGAGCAATCTACACATTCAATGCAATCCCTATCAAATACCATCCACTTTTTTCAAAGAAACGGAAGAAATAATCCTAAAATTTGTATGGAATCAGAAAAGATCCCAAATAGCCAGAGGAATATTGAAAAAGAAAAGCAAAGCTGGCAGCACCACAATTCCGGACTTCCAGCTCTATTACAAAGCTGTCACCATCAAGACAGTATGGTACTGGCACAAAAACAGACACATAGATCAATGGAACAGAATAGAGAGCCTAGAAATGGACCCTCAACTCTATGGTCAACTCGTCTTTGACAAAGCAGGAAGAATGTCCAATGGAACAAAGACAGTCTCTTCAACAAATGGTGTTGGGAAAATTGGACAACCACATGCAGAATGAAACTGGACCATTTCCTTACACCATACACAAAAATAGACTCAAAATGGATGAAAGACCTAAATGTGAGACAGGAATCCATCAAAATCCTTGAGGAGAACACAGGCAACAACTTCTTCAACCTTGGCCGCAGCAACTTCTTGCTAGACACAGCACCAAGGCAAGGAAAACAAAATAAAAAATGAACTATTGGGACTTCATCAAGATAAAAAGCTTCTGCACAGCAAAGGAAACAGTCAACAAAAGCAAAAGAGAACTGACAGAAAGGAAGAAGATATTTGCAAATGACATATCAAATAAAGGGCTAGTAACCAAAATCTATAAAGAACTTATCAAACTCAACACCCAAAGAACATAATCCAATCAAGAAATGGTCAGAAGACATGAACAGACATTTCTGCAAAGAAGACATCCAAATAGCCAACAGACACATGAAAATTCCTCAACGTCGCTCCGTATCAGGGAAATCCAAATCAAAACCTCAATGAGATACCACCTCACACCAGTCAGAATGGCTAAAATTAACAAGTCAGGAAACGGCAGATGTTGGCAAGGATGTGGAGAAAGGGGAACCCTCCTACACTGCTGGTGGGAATGCAAGCTGGTGCAGCCACTCTGGAAAACAGTATGGAGGTTCCTCAAAAAGTTGAAAATAGAGCTACCATACAATCCAGCAATTGCACTACTGGGTATTCACCCCAAAGATACAAATGTAGTGATCCGAAGGGGTACGTGCACCCCGATGTTTATAGCAGCAATATCCACAATAGCCAAACTGTGGAAAGAGCCAAGATGTCCATTGACAGATGAATGGATAAAGAAGATGTGTTATATATATATATATATATATATATATATATATATATATATATATATATATACACACACACACACACACACACACATACACACACACACAATGGAATATTATGCAGCTATCAAAAAAACACGAAATCTTGCCATTTGCAACAACATGGATGGAACTAGAGGGTATTATGCTAAGTGAAATAAGTCAATCAGAGGAAGACAAGTATCGTATGATCTCACTGATTTGAAGAATTTGAGAAACAAGACAGAGGACCATAGGGGAAGGGAGGAAAAAATGAAACAAGATGAAACCAGAGAGGGAGACAAATCATAAGAGACTCTTAATCTCAGGAAACAAACGAGCGTTGCTGGAGTTGTGGGGGTTGCGAGGGATGGGGTGGCTGGGTGATGGACATTGGGATGTGCTATGATGAGCGCTGTGAATTGTGTAAGACTGATGAATCACAGACATGTACCTCTGAAAAAATAATACATTATATGTTAAAAGAAAAAAAAGATAGTAGGAAGGAATAAATGAAGGGAGGGGGAAATCGGAGGGGGAGATGAACCATGAGAGACTATGGACTCCGAGAAACAAACTGAGGGTTTTTGGGGGGGGAATGGGTTAGCCCAGTGATGGTTATTAAGGAGGGCACATATTGCATGGAGCACTGGGTGTTATACGTAAACAATGAATCATGGAACACTACATCAAAAACTAATGATGTAATGTATGGTGACTAACATAACAAAATAAAATTTAAAAAAAGAAAAGAAAAGAAAAAAAGAATCTGTGTTTTTGCTTACCAATCAGAAATAGAAAATATGTTCCAATCCTTCTGCCAATTCTACTATGGCTGCTTAAACTAACTATGTATTCTACTGAATTTGCACCTAGGATCACCAGAAAATAGTGACATAATGTATCATAATACATGCATGATGATTAATTTTATGTATCGATTTGGCTGGGCTGCAGTGCCCAGATTTGTGGTCAAACATTATTCTGGATATATCTGTGAGTATGTTTGGATAAGACTAACATTTGAAATAAAACTTTTTATAATTTCTCACATGTTAATACTCTATCCTCCTATATTAGTCAGGGTTTTCCAGAGAAACAGACCCAACAGGATGTGTGTGTGTGTGTGTGTGTGTGTGTGTATGTAGAGATAGAGATTTATTTTAAGGAACTGACTCATGATTGTGGAGGCTGGAAGTATGAAATCTGCTGGGTGGGCCAGCAGCTTGGAGACCCAGGGATGAGTTGATGTTGCAGTTCAAGTCCGATTATCTATAGAATTCCCCCTTGCTCAGGGGAGGTCAATCTTTTATTCTATTCAGGCTTTCAACTGATTGGATGAGGACCACCCACATTATGGAAGGAAATATGCTTTACTCTAAGTCCACCAATTTAAAGTCTCACATAGGGCACCTGGGTAGCTCAGTGGGTTAAGTGTCTGCCGTCGGCTCAGGTCATGATCTCAGGGTCCTGGGATCCAGCCCCACATCAGACTCCCTGCTCAGTGGGGAATCTGTTTCTCCCCTTCCCTCTGCCCCTCTCCCTGCTCATGCTCTCTCTCTCTCAAATAAAAAGTCAAAGTCTGAAAAAAAAGTAAGAAAAAAAAATAAAGTCTCACATAAATGGCCACTGCCTCAAGTTTTCTGAAAAAAAAAAAGGTGAGTTTGAGTGGGAAGATGATTTCTAAGAAATACTGTTGGCCCCACCTTCCAAAGATATTTAGCCTCCAACCACTTTTCAGCCCCTTTGCCAATACACACTGGCACAGACCTCCTTCTTCTCTCTCCCAGATACTGCACTATCCCCCTACTAGTCCCTCTTCTTTCTCCCTTGCTCCTCTAATGGATACTCTCAAAACTACTATAAGAGGCACTTGTGAAACATAAATAGGATCAATTTACTCTTCTCTTCAAACTCTTCAAAGGCTCCCAACCTGAGGAAAAGCCAACATTGTCAGTGGTCTATGAGGCCATGTAGAGTCTGCCTCTTCCTCATTAACTCTGACTTTACATACTCATTTCAGCCATACTGTCCTCTGCCATTCCTACAGACCCATCTGGCACAAATCAGGGCCTTTCACCCTGGCTACACCCTTTGTGTGAAATAATTTCTGCCCAGAGGGCTACAGGGCTCACTCCTTCAATTCTTTTAAGTCTTGGGGTAAATGCTACCTTCTCAATGAGGACTACTCCACATACCCTATTTAAAATGGCACCCTTTCATTTCCCTATTACCTTGGGGTTTTTTTTTCTTCTTTCTTTTCAATAGCACTTAAGAATATACAGGTACTTATTAACTATTTGCTGAGTGAGTACAGATTATACCTTTAATTTGACAATTATCCAAAGGCTTGATTCCATTGCCTGGTCAAGGACCTTAAAGGGACATATCTTAACACCTGCTAAGGCTATAGTTTTGACATAGGAACTGTTGACTTTTTTACCCCTGTAAGGGTGCAAATTATAGGACTCTCAGTCAAGGCAATTTTGGGTCACAGGTAGAGAATTCTTCTTTTAGCAAAGGAGAAAATCTTCTGCCTTTCTATTTCTGCTTGAAGATTATCTAAATCCTCCTCCAATGTCTCTATCTTAAGAATTCTCTAAAAGTATCTAGAAGTATCACGTAGTAGATAATGCTCTCACTTTCTGAATTTGTTGTGCTTTTCCCTTCATGTTCTAGCTTCAGTCCATAGGTGGTACGCCTTCCAAGAGAATAGCTTTTCTATGCTTTACTATTACATTACAGTGGTCTAGACTGCAGTGTCTGTACCACCCATTACCCAACTGTCTCCACTATGCCACTGCCATATTTTAGTTTTTATTATTGCTGCATTCAACTTCTAGTAGCAAATCCTACCATACAGTTTGGAATGTCTGGCTGCACATAAAAGAAAAAAAAAAGATACTGGCTTAAACAAAATAGAAGTTTATTCATCTCTCACGCAATAGAAGGCATAGAGACCCAGGCTTCTTCCAGTGCTCAGCTCGTACAAAGTGGAAGTATAGCTTTCATTCTTATGATCCAAGCAATATGCTAGAGCTCCAGCCATATCCTTCTTTTTCCAGGTAGTAGAGTAAGGAAAGGGGCATGAGAAAAACAACTCTACCATTACTGAGACTTCTAGGAAATCACAGGCAACACTTACACTTATATCTCCCTGACTAAATACGTCATGTGACCACACCCAGATTCAAGGAAGGCTGAAATGTCTAGCTAAAAATCAGGATTCTAGTTTCTAACAAAGAAGGAAACAATAGATATTGGGCCAACTAGAAAACTCTACCATGAAAATCAACCCATTAACCTTTTAAGAAAGGAAGATAGACAATAAAATGATATTCTAATAATTTGAATCTGGAAGACTCACCAAGCATTGCTGCATATCATCCTATAACTTTGAGAATTATCTATGCTAGAGTATGCACTTAGCCTCATAACATGTTGCTAAAAGACCAATAACCAAATGAGAAACGACATCTAGTTGGACCTCTCCCATCCATCACAGAATGTAGTGTGGTTCATGTCAAACAAAATGTTCAGATAGATTAGCAAAGCTGTTATTCACTTGAACTGAAGTGTAGAGAACATGACATATAGTGTTAAAAACACTGCTCTTGACACAGTTCTCCACTCTCCATTCCAACTTAGGAAAAAATGCCAAGCCTCATGTTCTTTGCCTTTGGTTAAATATCATATTATCCTGAAATATTGAAAGGAATGAGTATAAATGAACTTTAAACCAAAAAATAAAATTAAAATCTCTAAAGTGGTTACAATTTCAAAATATGTATGGAGAAAACACATTATTTGTAAAACTATGCTGTGGAATTAAGGAGTGTTGGCAGAAAATGTTTGATTAGCTTTACTGTTACATTCCATAAAGCAAAACCCAACTTGCATTTAAGAATCAAAGAAATTCCAAAAGTTAACTAATTCATTTTCAGAGAATCATATCACTCAGAATGTATCACCTTTCTGGCAGGTGACAAATGCAAACCTATGATGCTGGGTCGAGTCTATGTGCCTTTAGTTGGCTTCCTTAAGATAAGCAGGTGTTGTATGAGGTTGCGGCTCCCTTGTCAGTGTTCATGTTCTGGTTGAACATTCATTACAGTTTAAGGGCAACCCACTTAGAGAAAGTGAGATGGGCTCCATAAATGCAGGCAAGCCTTGTAAAGATAAATGAGTCCACGCTCTAGCTTTTACTTGCTGTTTCAACTCGGAAAGACAAACAAACCTACAGATTTCTGCTCAGGAGAATTTCTAAATTGCCAAGGAGAAAACAAGTACCATAAGCTCAGTGGAAAAGCAGTAACAGCCAAAGAAAAATTTTTTAAATGAAGAAAAAATTCAAGAAAAGACTGCTACCTATTTGAATCCTAACACTGGATCAAATCTGAAAATTGTGAGAGATTAATTTGGGGTAAAAATTGCCATTGTGAAAAACAGAAACTTCAACTGTGAAAAAACAAAGACTTCTAATGAGGGTACTATATACTGGAGATGGCTGAATATTTTTCATGGTCAAAAATATATTTTTGAGCACAGAGGACTGATTCCTTTAAGGTAGCAAAGTCTGTGGAAAACACTATATGGATTTGCTACAGTATTTATCACCTACTATGCTTTGACAAGGTACCAGGAAAAGCAACAGACCAGCATTATTGAGAATTCTTTTCTCAAGAGTACAGAGGAAATTTAATTCCTTAATATAGATTAAAATTCTATTTTCCCTACCTTGTGTGAGCTAAAAATCTCCTCATTAATCTCTCCTCAGCTCTTACCCCCAATCAAAGTAGAACTAGTAAAGCACACCTCCACTGTGGACCCAGTTCTCTGTAAAAAAAGTATACAGTCCTAAACAACCAACACAGTGACACAAATGATATCCTGTGACACTGTCAGCTGTTGATTCCATCTTTTTAAATGATTATACATTTATTTTGATTTTCTATTTACATAAGTCAATTTTGACATATTTTAGAAAATGACTTATCTAAGTTTAAAATTTTTTCAATATTAAAGTTCTTACTGAATATTATGTAACATCTCCAGTATAGTTTTTCTCTATTTTTATTCCATATATTGTTAGTTGTGTTTGCCCTGATTAACACTGCCAGAGTTCTGTTTAATTTGTGTAGTTTTCAATAAACTAATTTTTGCTTTGTTGATCCTTCTTAGTGTCTTTTCATTTAGTTCATAAATGCCTGATTTCAATTATTATTTCCTTCTTTTCACTTTGTGTATTTTAAATACTTTAAAATATTTTTCTGGGGCGCCTGGGTGGCTCAGTTGGTTAAGCAGCTGCCTTCAGCTCAGGTCATGATCCTGGGGTCCTGGGATTGAGCCCCGCATCCGGCTCCCTGCTCAGTGGGGAGTCTGCTTCTCCCTCTCCATCTGCCTGCCACTCTGCCTACTTGTGTTCTCTCTCTGTCAAATAAATAAATAAAATATTTAAAAAATATATTTTTCTGTATATTATGCTTTGATGTCTTAAAAAAACAAAAACAAAAAACAAAAAACCTTTCTCGTTGAAGAGAGACTGCCCCTTCCCTGGGCAAGCTGTTTCTTAAAGATAGCAAAGGACTCAGCAAAGAGCATGCCCTTGATGTGCAAACTATCAAATTGCAGAGCCAAACTGCTTCTATCTGGCTCTTACACCCCAGAGGTACTTACTATTCCCCCGCCTTAATCGATCTGGGGCTGGACACCAGGCAACCGAGGGAGCACTGCTGCAACCCAAAGCCTTCCAAAATTATTCAACCTAGCCAGTCCTAAACTGTTCACCCTTGCTGCCTTGTCTTTCCCTTGGAAACCCCAATAAAGGTAGTGACTGAAAACTCCCCCTGACCCCTGCTTCTGCCTCCTGACCGTCTCAGTGTCTCTCGCATGTGGTCCTGCAGGTGCAGTGCCTGCGGCTTCCAGGACCTGTGAGTATAATCAATGTTATCTCCTGAGCCTCTCCTCTTCTCCTCTTGTAGGCACACCTATCTCATAAAAGACTACACAATAATTTGGGCTCATTTCAATTTTATTTTTTCAAATTCTTAAGATACATCCTGAGGGGGCTCCTGCTTGGCTCAGTCGGTTAGGCGTCTGCCTTTGGCTGGGGTTATGATCCCAGGGTTCTGGGATCGAGCCCCGCATTGAGACCCCGCTTTGGGCTACCTGCTCAGCGAGGAGCCTGCTTCTCCCTCTCCCTCTGCTCCTCCCCCTACTGTGCTCTCTCCCTCTCTCTCTGTCAAGTAAATAAATAAAATCTTTAAAAAAAAAGATACATCCTGAGCTTTTCAATATTTATATTTTATCATTTTGTAATGTAACTGTCTAAGGCTATAACACTTCTTCTAACCACCAGTTCAACTGCAGTCCACAGTTTTGATACGTAGCAAGTTCTTTATCATTTACTTAGTATTCTCTAGCTTTTATTAGGACATTTTCTGTAATTCACTAATTATTTAGAATTGTCATTTTTTGTTTCAAATATATAACTGCATGACTTTAGGACTGTACAATACTGATACATTCATATTTGTTTTTTGAGAGTGCATTCATATTTGTTCTAATTTTTGGTCTTCCTGATCTACCACTTACTTAGAGATGGGTTAAAATCTCTCACTATTATAGTGGGTTTGTCCTAGCTCTTTCTAGTTCTAGTTGTTTTAATTTTCATTTTACTTGAGATTGATATTATTAGGTGCATGCAAGTTTGGTTGTTATATCTTCCTGGTAAATTCAAACATTTGTAACTTTTGTAGCCCTAATCATGTTTTTGCTTTCATGACTATTTTGTTTAATATTAAAGGGTCTATGTTAGCTTCTCTGGTTAGTATTTGACTGCTATATAGTATTCCATCCTTAACAGTATTTCTATATTCCATGTTTTATTTGTGACACTTGTAAGTAATAAATAGCAAAAATAAATTTTTATCTAATCTGAAAAGATTGTTCATATTCTTAGATTAGACTGATTTTTAGAACTATGGTAACATTTTACATTTGCCCATTTCATTTATGCTTCTTTCTTCTTTTCTACCTTCCTCTGACATTTCCTCTAATGAGTAGAAAGAGATACCCTCTATTTCTATTTCTTTAGTACTTAATATTTAAGATAAATATAAAACAAATTGTGATGTTTAGTTATCTATCTTCTTCTTAAAAAATACATGGGCTTTGGGGTGGGGGGGGAAAGATGGCGGAGGAGTAGGAGACCTGGATTTCGTCTCCTCTCAGGAATTCAGCTGGATAGGGATCAAACCATTCTGAACACCTACAAACTCAACAGGAGATCGAAGAAAAGAAGAGCAACAACTCTCTCATCAGAAAAGCGACCACTTTCTGGAAGGTAGGACGTGCGGAGAAGTGAATCCGAGGCGATATTCGGGAGGATAGACGGCGGGGGAGGGGCCTCCATCGGCCGCTTCTGGCAAGTGATAGAGCCGCGGAGCACAAAATCGGAACTTTTAAAAGTCTGCTCCGCTGAGGGACGTCACTCTGGTGGCTAAGCGGGGGGTGGAACCCTCCGGGACAGTGTGGTCTCAGGACCCTCGGGGTCACAGAAAGACCGGGGGTGCCTGAGGGCGGCAGAGCTCCCAGGTATCGGAGCGGGGAAGCCGGTTGCAGAGACGGAGCTGAGGTGTGGGCTCTCAGCTCAGGGTTGCCATAAACTGTGATCCGCGGCACAGTCGGGCCCCTGCTCCTCCAGCAGGGACCCAACAAGCGGCAGATCCGGGGAGACTCACCTTCCTCCCCCGGGAGGAGCTGCGCGGGAGTGCACCACAGGGATCTGCTGGGTTTGGAGACTCCACACGGGGTCGGGTGCCAGAGATAGAAACGCGCGGTCACAGGCCGGGTGAGCACGGAGTGCGGCGGAGACCAGGGAGAAGGGAGTGACTGACGGCTTTTCTCTGGGGCTCACTAAGGAGCAGGGCCCGAGTTCTCGGCTCCTTCGGGGCGGGAATTGGGAGGCCGCCATTTTCACTCTCCGCCTCCAAAGCTGTACGGAAAGCTCGCAGGGAACAAAAGCCCCGGAGAGCAAACCCGAGCAGATTACTTAGCCGGGAGGGGGCAAGGGCGGGGCAATTCCGCCTCCGGCAGAGACATTTGGAAACCACGGCAACAGGCCCCTCCCCAGAAGATCAGCGAGAACAGCCAGCCAAGACCAAGTTTACCGATCAATGAGAACGGCAGAACTCCAGCGCTAGGGGAATACTGCACATAGAATTCATGGCTTTTTTACCATGATTCTTTAGTCTTTCAAAGTTAATTTTTTTTTTAACTGTCTTTTTTTCTTTTTTTTTCTTTTTGAATTTTTCTTTTTCCCTTTTTCAAGCAACATCTTATCAATCCCTTTTTTTAAAAAAAAAATTTATTTTTCATTTTTAGAGTCATATTCTATCCCTTCATAGTAGTTACCTGTATTTTTGGCTTATATATATAAGTTGTTCTCTCTTTAAAATTTTGAGATAGTTTCTTCTAACAGATTAAAATATACCCTAAATCTCTACTATATGGTGTTTTCTATTCCCCTGCCTGATCACATTCTCTCCCTTTCTTTTTCTTTTTTTAAATCCTCTTCTTTCTTTTTTCAAACAACTTCTTATCAATTCCTTTTATAAATTTTTTTTATAATTTCCATCTTTACAGTCATATTCCATCCCTTCATCATATCAACCCTTATTTTGGTACATATATAAGTTTTTCTTTCTTTAAAATTTTGGGAGACACTTTCCCCTAAAGGACCAAAATACACCCCAAATCTAGTGTGTGGAACTGATCTATATACCAGCCTGATCATATTTGATCACATTCTGGTTTTTTGTTGTTGTTGTTGCTTTGTTTTGTTTGTTTTTGTTTTTATCTTTATCTTTTTCTTTTTCTTTTTCCTCTCTTTCCCTTTCTTTTCCCACTGCTTCAGGTCTTTTCTGATTTGTTTAGAGTATATTTTCTGGGGACGTTGTTACTCTGCTACCATTTTGTTCTCTCATTAATCTATTCTCCTCTGCACAAAATGACAAGACGGAAAAAATGACCTCAACAAAAAGAACAAGAGGTAGTACCGAATGCCAGGGACCTACTCAATACGGACATTAGTACGATGTCAGATCTAGAGTTCAGAATCATCACTTTAAAGATACTAGCTGGGCTTGAAAAAAATATGGAAGTTATTAGAGAAACCCTTTCTGGAGAAGTAAAAGAACTAAAATCCAACCAAGTAGAAATCAAAAAGGCTATTAATGAGGTGCAATCAAAAATGGGGGTGCTAACTGCTAGAATAAATGAGGCAAAAGAGAGAATCAGTAATATAGAAGATGAAATGATGGAAAATAAAGAAGCTGAGAAAAAGAGAGAGAAACAACTACTGGATCACGAGGGCAGAATTCAAGAGATAAGCAATACCATAAGATGAAACAACATTAGAATAATTGGGATCCCAGAAGAAGAAGAAAGAGAGAGAGGGGCAGAAGGTATAATGGAGCAAATTATAGCAGAGAATTTCCCTAATTTGGGGAAGGAAACAGGCACGAAAAACCAGGAAGCACAGAGAACCCCTCTCAAAATCAATAAAAATAGATCAACACCCCGACACCTAATAGTAAAACTTACGAATCTCAGAGACAAAGAGAAAATCCTGAAAGCAGCTCGGGAGAAGAGATATGTAACCTACAAGGGTAGAAACATTAGATTGGCAACAGACCTATCCACAGAGACCTGGCAGGCCAGAAAGGACTGGCAGGATATATTCAGAGCACTAAATGAGAAAAATATGCAGCCAAGAATACTATATCCAGCTAGGCTGTCATTGAAAATTGAAGGAGAGATAAAAAGCTTCCAGGACAAACAAAAACTAAAGGAATTTGCAAACACAAAACCAGCCCTACAGGAAATCTTGAAAGGGGTCCTCTAAGCAAAGAGAGACCCTAAAAGCAACATAGACCAGAAAGGAATACAGACAATATACAGTAACAGTCACCTTACAGGCAGTACAATGGCACTAAATTCCTATCTTTCAATAGTTACCCCGAATGTAAATGGGCTCAATGCCCCAATCAAAAGACACAGGCTATCAGACTGGATTAAAAAACAAGACCCATTGATATGCTGTCTGCAAGAGACTCATTTTAGAACCAAAGACATCCCCAGATTGAAAGTGAGGGGGTGGAAAACCACTGACCATTGTAATGGACACCAAAAGAAAGCTGGGGTGGCAATCCTTATATCAGACAAATTAGATTTTAAACCAAAGACTGTAATAAGAGATGAGGAAGGACATTATATCCTACTTAAAGGATCTATCCAACAAGAAGATCTAACAATTGTAAATATCTATGCCCCTAACATGGGAGCAGCCAATTATATAAGGCAATTAATAACAAAAGCAAAGAAACACATCGACAACAATACAATAATAGTGGGGGACTTTAACACCCCCTCACTGAAATGGACAGATCGTCTAAGCAAAAGATCAACAAGGAAATAAAGACTTTAAATGATGCATTGGACCAAATGGACTTCACAGACATATTCAGAACATTCCAGCCCAAAGCAACGGAATACACATTCTTCTCTAGTGCCCATGGAACATTCTCCAGAATAGATCACATCCTAGGTCATAAATCAGGTCTCAACCGGTACCAAAAGATTGGGATCATTCCCTGCCTATTTTCAGAGCACAATGCTTTGAAACTAGAACTCAATCACAAGAGGAAAGTTGGAAAGAACTCAAATACATGGAGGCTAAAGAGCATCCTACTGAAGAATGGATGGGTCAACCAGGAAATTAAAGAAGAATTAAAAAAATACATGGAAACCAATGAAAATGAAAACACAACTATTCAAAATCTTTGGGATGCAGCAAAGGCAGTCCTGAGAGGAAAGTATATAGCAATACAAGCCTTCCTCAAGAAACAAGAAAGGTCTCAAGTACACAACCTAACCCTACAGCTTAAGGAGCTGGAGAAAGAACAGCAAATAAAGCCTAAACCCAGCAGGAGAAGAGAAATCATAAAGATCAGAGCAGAAATCAATGAAATAGAAACTAAAAGAACAGTAGAACAGATCAACGAAACTAGGAGCTGGTTCTTTGAAAGAATTAACAAGATTGGTAAACCCCTGGCCAGACTTACCAAAAAGAAAAGAGAAAGGACCCAAATAAATAAAATCATGAATGAAAGAGGAGAGATCACAACCAACACCAAAGAAATACAAACAATTATAAGAACATATTATGAGCAACACTATGCCAGCAAATTAGATAACTTGGAAGAAATGGATGCATTCCTAGAGATGTATCAACTACCAAAACTGAACCAGGATGAATTAGAAAACCTGAACAGACCTATAACCACTAAGGAAATTGAAGCAGTCATCAAAAATCTCCCAACAAACAAGAGCCCAGGGCCAGATGGCTTCCCAGGGGAATTCTACCAAACATTTCAAGAAGAATTAATACCTATTCTTCTGGAACTGTTCCAAAAAATAGAAATGGAAGGAAAACTTCCAAACTCATTTTATGAGGCCAGCATTACCTTGATTCCCAAATCAGGCAAAGACCCCATCAAAAAGGAGAATTACAGACCAATATCCCTGATGAATACGGATGCAAAAATTCTCACCAAAATAGTAGCCAATAGGATCCAACAGTACATTAAAAGGATTATTCACCACGACCAAGTGGGATTTATTCCTGGGCTTCAAGTTTGGTTCAACATCCACAAATCAATCAGTGTGATACAGTACATTAACAAAAGAAAGAACAAGACCATATGATCCTCTCAGTAGATGCAGAAAAAGCATTTGACAAAGTACAGCATCCTTTCTTGATTAAAACTCTTTAGAGTATAGGCATAGAGGGTACATACCTCAATATCATAAAAGCCATCCATGAAAAACCTACAGTGAATATCATTCTCAATGGGGAAAAACTGAGAGCTTTCCCCCTAAGGCCAGGAACGCGGCAGGGATGTCCACTATCACCACTGCTATTCAACATAGTATTGGACGTCCTAGCCACAGCAATCAGACAACAAAAAGAAATCAAAGGCATCCAAATTGGCAAAGAAGAAGTTAAACTCTCACTGTTTGGAGATGATATGATACTTTATGTGGAAAACCCCAAAGACTCCACCCCCAAACTGCTAGAACTCATACAGGAATTCAGTAAAGTGGCAGGATATAAAATCAATGCACAGAAATCAGTGGCATTCCTATACACCAACAACAAGACAGAAGAAAGAGAAATTAAGGAGTTGATCCCATTTACAATTGCACCCAAAACCATAAGATACCTAGGAATAAATTTAACCAAAGAGACAAAGGATCTGTACTCAGAAACCTATAAAATACTCATGAAAGAAATTGAGGAAGACACAAAGAAATGGAGAAACGTTCCATGCTCATGGATTGGAAGAACAAATATTGTGAAGGTGTCAATGCTACCTAGAGCAATCTACACATTCAATGCAATCCCCATCAAAATACCATCCACTTTTTTCAAAGAAATGGAAGAAATATTCCTAAAATTTGTATGGAACCAGAAAAGACCCCTCATAGCCAGAGGAATGTTAAAAAAGAAAAGAAAAGCCGGCGGCATCACAATTCCAGACTTCCAGCTCTATTACAAAGCTATCATCATCAAGACAGCATGGTACTGGCACAAAAACAGACACATAGATCAATGGAACAGAATAGAGAGCCCAGAAATGGACCCTCAACTCTATGGTCAACTCGTCTTTGACAAAGCAGGAAAGAATGTCCAATGGAACAAAGACAGTCTCTTCAACAAATGGTGTTGGGAAAATTGGATAGCCACATGCAGAAGAATGAAACCTCACCATTCCCTTACACCACACACAGAAATAGACTCCAAATGGTTGAAAGACCTCAATGTGAGACAGGAGTCCATCAAAATCCTAGAGGAGAACACAGGCAGCAACCTCTTCGACCTCAGTCACAGCAACTTCTTCCTAGAAACATCGCCAAAGGCAAGGGAAGCAAGGGCAAAAGTGAACTATTGGGACTTCATCAAGATAAAAAGCTTTTGCAAAGCAAAGGACACAGTCAACAAAACCAAAAGACAACGGACAGAATGGGAGAAGATATTTGCAAATGACATATCAGATAAAGGGCTAGTATCCAAAATCTATAAAGAACTCATCAAACTCAACACCCAAAGAACAAAGAATCCAATCAAGAAATGGGCAGAAGACATGAACGGACATTTTTCCAAAGAAGACATCCAAAAGGCCAACAGACACATGAAAAAGTGCTCAATATCGCTCGGCATCAGGCAAATCCAAATCAAAACCTCAATGAGATACCACCTCACACCAGTCAGAATGGCTAAAATTAACAAGTCAGGAAACGACAGATGTTGGAGGGGATGTGGAGAAAGGGGAACCCTCCTACACTGTTGGTGGGAATGCAAGCTGGTGCAGCCACTCTGGAAAACTGTATGGAGGTTCCTCAAAACGTTGAAAATAGAGCTACCCTATGATCCAGCAATTGCATTACTGGGTATTTACCCCAAAGATACAAAAGTAGGGATCCGAAAGGGTACGTGCACCCCGATGTTTATAGCAGCAATGTCCACAATAGCCAAACTGTGGAAAGAGCCAAGATGTCCATCGACAGATGAATGGATAAAGAAGAAGTGGTATATATATACAATGGAATATTATGCAGCCATCAAAAGGAATGAGATCTTGCCATTTGCAACGACATGGATGGAACTGGAGGGTATTATGTTGAGTGAAATAAGTCAAACAGAGAAAGACATGTATCATATGATCTCACTGATATGAGGAATTCTTAATTCCAGGAAACAAACAGGGTTGCTGGAGTGGGGGGTGGGGTGGGAGGGATGGGGTGACTGGGTGATAGACACTGGGGAGGGTATGTGCTCTGGTACGCTCTGTGAATTGTGCAAGACTGTTGAATCTCAGATCTGTACCTCTGAAACAAATAATGCAATATATGTTAAGAAAAAAAAAAGAAGAAGAAGAAGGTAGCGGGAGGGGAAGAATGAAGCGGGGGAAATTGGAGGGGTAGACGAACCATGAGAGACAATGGACTCTGAAAAACAAACTGAGGGTTCTAGAGGGGTGGGGGTGGGAGGATGGGTTAGCCTGGTGGTGGGTATTGAGGGGGGCATATTCTGCATGGAGCACTGGGTGTTATGCACAAACAATGAATCATGGAACACTTCATCTAAAACTAATGATGTAATGTATGGGGATTAACATAAGAATAAAAAAAAATAAATTAAAAAAAATACATGGGCTTTGGACTGTCTAAATTTTATTATTACCCTCCCAATTTACATTATTAGTATTCAGCATTTCAGTTATATTTCTTTAATTACCCATATAAGACATTTTTATTGCTTAATATATGTATATGTGGGCATATATATGTAAACACACAGTGTTTATTAGGTTGGATTTACACATTTCTTTATATTTGCCCATTTGTCTCCTGTTTCTGCTTGAGTCTCACACCTTCCTTCCTTTGTAAAGTCAATCCTTTTGAGCTGTGATTGAGCTTGATATATAAATCAGGTTTGACATTCATTTCCTCTCCACACTTGTACAATACCATTTTCATGTCTTCTATCTTTACTGGTGTTGTTGAGAAGTTGAATATGATACCAATCAGCTTTCCTTTAAAATTAATTGATCTTTTATTTTCTTCTCACCCCACTGTTTTTAAGATCTTTTTGTCTTTGTTGTTTGTTAGTTTCCCTGCGATGGTTTCAGCTTTCTCAATCTCATCAGACATGTCTTTCGTCAATTCTGAAAAACTGGTTTTCCCCATGCTCACTCTTCCCTCTTCCTGAAGTTACAATTTAATTTATGATCTATTTTCTTAGACTATTGTCCCTGTCTGTTATCTTGCTTGTTTATTTTTCCACCTTGTTGTCTCTCTGGGTTGGAATCTGGGTAATTTCTTTAGATTCTTTAAATTTACCTTCCAGTTCACTAATTATGTCTTCTTCTGTGTCTTTTATTCTGTTGGGTCATCCTCTTAGTTTTTAATCCCAAAGATATATGCTTCTAGAAGTTCTATCTCGTTCTTATTCAGATCTTACTGACCACTTTTTTTTTTTAAGATTTTATTTATTTATTTATTTGAGAGAGAGAGAGCATGAGATGGGGGAGGGTCAGAGGGAGAAGCAGACTCCCCGCTGAGCAGGGAGCCCAATGCGGGACTCGATCCCGGGACTCCAGGATCATGACCTGAGCCGAAGGCAGTCGCTTTAACCAACTGAGCCACCCAGGCGCCCTCTTACTGACCACTTTTATAAATCTTATTCCTCATTCGTATTTTAAATTCCCTTTTCTATTTCTTTAAGCATTTTTAAAACAAATTTATTTTATATTCTTTACCCAATAATGTCAATATCTGAGGTACTAGTGGGTTAATTTCTGCTGTTTATTTTGTTTTTATTTTTCCTTTTCTCCCTCTCTTGACTCTAGCTTTCATAATTTGTTTCCTCAGATGATTTGTGATTTTGGATCATGAGTTCATGCTTAGCTGTGCTCTCTCTCTGGGAATTGTGCAAGACATGATTTGTATATCCATCAAGACAGGATTTGCTTTTGTTTCTGTTAAGATATCCAGGACACTAGAAACCCAGAGGATACTTTTAGGTTAGTTTCTAAGACTGAGTTTCCTAAACCATGCAGCAGTATAAATTCAATCACTTGAAACTGTATCAGGGTAGACCACTGGTTACCATTTCTTTTTTTTTTTTTTAAAGATTTTTTATTTTATTTTATTGAGAGAGACAGAAAGAGAGCATGAGAGAGAGGAGGGTCAGAGGGAGAAGCAGACCCCTGCTGAGCAGGGAGCCCGATGTGGGACTCGATCCCGGGACTCCAGGATCATGACCTGAGCCGAAGGCAGTTGCTTAACCAACTGAGCCACCCAGGCGCCCCCCACTGGTTACCATTTCTAAAGGGAGACTTCTTCACCAGTGCTCAGACTTAGATTATTAATTTCTTTGTCATCTCTTTTTCTAAAAGGCATTTTGCCCCACCCTTACAACCTGTCACTGAGCAGGTGTCTCATTTCCATAGCCCATCTTTCACATAGGACCCAGTCCATGTTACCTGCCCCAATGTGGCTAATAAAACACAAGCTTCTAAAAGGTCAAGTGCCCTAAGATCAGTTGCAAATTCAGCATCTGCTACCACCTTCATGTTGGGTCTCATATAAACTTAAAGGGTACATAATCCACACTTGGCCACTGAGAGTTCTTATATGGTTTTGTTTTGTTTTGTTCTTTTTTCACCTGGGACTAAAAAAGAAATCTGTCTGCACTAGTGGTAGGAACAGTAAACCAAGAAACTTTGAAGCTATTAGTATCCATGTTCTGTTTCATGTAGATTCATCTGGTCTTTTGAAGGAGAGAATAAGACTGAGGTGCAGAGCAATGCACAGATGATAACAGAGTGTCCTAGCCATGTAAAGTTCTTTCTTCTACTTTCTGACTCTTAGATGATCTACTTGTGTCTCTGCCTATCGTAACATTCATTAATTCTCTTCCTTTAATTGCTGAAGAATCAAGTACACTTCTAATAAAATTCTCTTAGCATAAACTAGTTCCAGTTATGTTTCTGACATCTGCAACCAAAGCGGTCATGACTAATACACAATTATTTTGTTTTACATATCTTTTTCTTTTTAATATCCCACAAAGTCTACCTATTGCATGGCAATAGACATTGCTGAATTAAATTGACTTGAATAAGATGGGCACACTAGCTCTGTTTAGACTGAAAATTAACTTTTGGCTTGATCCCAGACTATTTCCAATTGATGCCACTAATATGTTCCAACTATCAAGATCAGAAGAAATAAAGCAGCCCAAGAACTGACTTAAGATAATTTCAGCCTCCAATATGAACCAAAAATTAAGTTCCCTTCCACCACAAAACTTATATACTTCCCTAAGGAACCCTGAGAATCAACCTAGATATGATACAAATGTTCAAATTCTAACCTGAACTGTCTGAATATCCAAAATGTTTCCTGAAGTCTCTGGAGAGGAAATATCTCAGTTATAAAATAGACAAAAAAGAAAGCATACTGTTAAACTGATGACTTAGTGGACACAAACAAAGAGGAATCAACTGATCAGATAATTTATGACAGAATTTTCTACTGTATAAAAATACATTTGGGTCTCAAAGTAGCCAGTGGCCTATTATTGATGATCAAATTTTGGCACTGCTTTTCACCTCTTGGGCATAGAATCAATGCAATGAGCCCTTGGTCGGCACAGAGTTAGTATAGAAATTAAATCTTTATGCTATCTTGGAAGTTGACTTTCACGTAATGAATGTGTAATAATGGAGTCCTCATTCTCATCACTTCTCTCCATGCTTAAATTCTAATTTATAAAGTGCATCCTTGTCTTTTGATCCTATATAGATTTATCCTCACTCCAGATATTAAGGCTAAGGTTTATATTCTATATGAATATATCATTCCATTAAATTTTGAAAAGCAAAGAAAAAGAAGGAAACAATATAAAAGCCAAAATGTATCATTTCAAAAATCTTTTAAGCTTTTCCACATACTAATATTTTTATTTAAATCACAGGATTATGTATTTCAAGATAAAGTTTCCCCAGCCCTAAGCCAGTATCCTCCCATCTCTTTAGTTAAACTTGAGAATTTATCTATTTATTCTTTTGGAAAATACAAATCTTCTGGGAAATCCACACACTGGCTGTTTTAGTCCTTTGTCTTTGAGAAATGGGCTTCTTCCCAGTGGATGCCTCTAAAGGGATTTTTCCAAAGGAACCACACCACAATGAAGTGACCGCTCAGGCAATTATTCTAGGAAAACTCTCTCTGTGAGTTGGCCAGACAGGATGAAATTGGATAATTTTCTTTAAACCCTAAAGAGAAGAATAAGACACTTGGGATTAAAAGGGGAGAGGTGCCAAGAAGAATTTCCCCACACAGAGGAAGGAGTGGTAGAGAACCAAAGCAGAAGACAAAAAATTATGTCTCTGTTTGCCCTCTTTAATAATGCCTGCTCTGGCCCAGGACCTTTGTTTTGTTCTATGATTCTCCTTGGAGTTACAGTTATTTTTCAGGGTAAGATGAAAATAGCCTAAATACATACATACCCTTCCTAGAAGATGTTGTGTCTATAAGTCAAGGCATTAAAAGTCCTGCACATGTGGTACATTTGGCCCACTGAAAATAATACACCACTGGAACTAGTGAAGTCTACTTTTATAATAAGCAAAATTTCTTGGCTTAGTCTTTCAATATTTTATCAGCTTGCTCAGAAGTATTTCCTTTAAGTTAAATCCTTGTCATGAAGAGTTTTTAAAATTTGGAAAATAATTCCCATGAGGAATTATCATTGAGAATTATAAATATTATTAGCACTAAGAGAGACTGCAAAATCCCTTCTCATTTTACAAATAAGAAAACAAAGATCTAGAAAAGTGTTCAAGTCTACTCAGCTGATTAGAGGCAGGGTCATAGCCAGAACATAAGTGTCCATGATTTATACTCACTGTTCTGACCACCTAATCACCACCCAGTATTCTGCTTAGTGGGATATAAATATAGTAATAATTCATGCAGTACAATTTTTAAATTATTTCTGTAAGGATACTAGGTATAAATTCATGAATGGCAAATTTTGTCATCCTTTCTCAGTGGGAAGTATTGATAAGTTTGGCTTACCTTAAACAGATTTTACCAATTCAGTGCCTTTACTATATTTTATTTTTTTCTGTTCAAACTTTAAAGTCAAAATCTCTGACCACAGTAAATACATAAAGTAATTAATTCCATTTCTACTTTGTCAGCAGGAGTACTACAGCCATCCTAACTACTAGGAAAGGTAGATAGTAAACCAATTCTCCAAGTTAATCTTAAATTTTGGTTGACAATGAAATAAATTGCAGGGCATAAAATTATGAGTTGTGACCCTATACAGTATATATTCCTAAACAAACACCTGACTTGTGAAATAGGTTTTCATTGCTACTGTTTTTCCTAAATGAACGTCACTTCTAAGAAGATCTAAATGGGAAAAATTTTAGGTTAGCCTCCATAAAAAATAGGAGTCTGAATTCTGCAGCTGAAAAAGGGGAAGTGATATATTGATGTTAACTTAAGTGACATAAAATAACAAGAAAATTAGAATTGACTGGAAATAGCATATCTAGGTGTTTTTCACAGTTACTAATGAAAAACATACTGTATTTGTGTAAACAATACATTCAGAAAAGTGGCCTTAAACTTGAGACATGTAGCAAATGAAAAATTTCCCTGGAAATGATAAACATTTGAATAACAGCTCAAAAGCTGCTGAGTATGGAACTTGAAACTGAAAACAAAGCAGGCAATGAGGAACTCTGAGGGCTGGGCATGAAGGACACCAAAATCGAAACCACAGTCTTTGCACTCAAGTTGCCTCATGTCTAGTTGGCAGGCAGAAATGTCAATGTAACCCACATGTTGGCAGGGCTTATTCTGTCCTCTGAGAGTTCCTGTAAAATGGGACTAATTCCATGGGGTGTGTGTTCTGAGGCTAATTTCTCATTCTGATATCCTGTCCTTGCTACACGTGTTATGTCACTGCCATCCGTCTGCCTGCACTGTCTAGATGTGCGAGAGTCACTCATCTTTGATTTCAATTGAAACATGGGTCACACAGGGCATTTGTAAGTGACAGGCTTTACTGAAGGTTTGTGGCAATGAAGAAAGGAGTGTTACATTACAAAATCAAATGGCAAAAGACTTGATCATGGAATTGGAGAGATCCCTGTGCTCAAGAGCCCTTTGGCCACTTTTCTTTGGTCAATTTTTCCTGGTTTCCTACTTTCCTATGATACTCTGCCTCCCCTTCCTTCTATTCTCACTCCTGCCTACCCTTCAATCCTCAATTCTCCTTAACCTCTTTAAGGGGTTTTTCTTTTCTTTTTTTTTTTCTCTTTACTTCACTGGTTTCTTCCAGAGTATGTCTTCATATCCCCATCACTTCCCCTAAAGCAGTCTGTTAGGATGATTTCCTAAATAGAGACAGCTGTCTTCCTAAGAGGAACTCCTAGATGAAGATGTTTAAGTAACAGAGGTCTCCCTGGCAACATACATGATATGGTACGATGGCTCCTATAAAACAGGCAGTACAAACAATGGCAGTTGCAGAGTGCAAAGGCAGCGGAGGCCCCAGTTTTATTATCTTATTGATAAAAGCTATCAGTTTATCTATTTTCTCACACAGTTACTGTGAGGATTAACTGATTATGAATGTGAACTCTGAGTTATGTTCTAATGAAACATTTACTCTGGGATACCTAGCCTTGCCTGGTCCTTAGCAAGCCTTCAACTAATTTGGTAAGCACTCTTCTAGACATATCACAGGGCAGGGAGGGTTTGAAAATACTTTAGAAACAACAACAAAAAAGCATCAAAAATGATCCTCTTTTCAGACATTTAGTTTTAAAATAGGCCACCATGGGGGTATTCTAGAAAGAGGGAACAAAATGGCAAAGATATATAGGAAAGGTAATACACAATGAATTTATACCAGGAAGTAGGGTTGGGTAAATTAATATAAGTGGGTTGGGCAAGAGTTGAAGGCAGGATAATGATTTTGGATTTAATTCAATGAATTGAAAAAAATCATTGCTGTCATGTGTGATGTGATGGATAAACAAATGCCTTTGGTGACATAATCTCATCAGAGCATCCAGAACATGAGATGTAAGACTCTGTGCTTTCTGCTCTGCTCAAGCAATACCTCTAGAGTTATTATCACCTGGAGACCCCACACTTGAGGAACACTGATAAACGCCAACTCATTCAAAAGAGAGGAAGAGCAAGGAAGTCTGGAACTGTGACACATGAGGAGTGACACAAAGAATGGGAGTGATTACCCTATAGGCTAGAAAGTGCAAGGGGCCAGTGTATTAGACTGTGACATTCTTGAGAACATGGTTTGGTATTTTTGACCTTTGAGTTCTCAGTGCCTGCATATGGTTGCTGGCTCAACAAAGGTCTGTTGAATGAATGAATGAATAATTGAATGGCCAGCTGTCATACAGAACAGAATTTAAATTTGTTCTTTGTGTCCATAAAGGGCAGAGGGTGATGGAAGTTGTAGAGATAGAGATATAGATGGTGGCCTGACATAAAGAAGACTTTCAACATGTGCAAACTCTTAACAGTGAATAGAGCTGCTGCTAGAACTGGTCAAGTTTCCACTCAAATGCTGGAGTGAGCAAGCTCATTCTTGAAAGGAGACAACTTAAGCACCCCCGCACTCTGTAACTCTTCAGCTTAGTCAAAATTTTTGAATTATTAGCATGATATAGATCTCTTATAATGAACTGTTAGCATTTTGTTAATATTACTTATGTGTGCAGTAACAAACTGCCCTGCAACGTTCCCTTCTTAAACTTAGTTTTCATATTGCACTTTGTTCTGTTTCATGAGTCACAAATTAGTAAGAAGAAACGATACATATGGACACACATAGGCAACCTCTACCTCCACCATATACACACATTGGATGAAGTTTCCAATTTATTCAGCTGAAGACGTCAAGTCCAATTATTCAAGCGAAGATGTCTCTGCTGGTGGCCTCACCAGCAAAGGCAGATATAGCATATCTGAACACACTTTCCTTTGCTCCTTTTGCTCCTGACAGAGGCATGTGATTGTTATTTAGATTTTCTAGCAAGATAGTACCATAACTATCCCTTTTAAATTTGTACTTATACTTCCATCTTAGAAGAACTTTGGCATTAACAGTGATATTATTTTGTTTATTGCAACCAGTCCCCACCCCCATTCTTCAACTAAATTTAGCACCAGAAAGGTATAACCTCACCCTGGCAAGAAAGCAAAGACACTACCCAGCTGTGGCTGAGTAATACCTCTGTCTAGGCTTACCACAATTCCCAAAAACCTATTAATTCACACAGTTATAAAAGTAACTCAACTCTCATGTTTTTCCAAGGAATTAAATTATCTTCTTTGAACATATTGTCTAGTAATTTCTTAATTCAGTCTTTCTCTTTGATAGCTCATGGGAAGTATAGACAAAAAAAAAAAATCTTAGCATCCTATGTAATCATGAGACTAGGTAAAAAAACCCCAAGAAGGAAGGAACTAGGTAAAGAACCCTAAGAAGAAAACATGAAGGAAATACAGAAGAGTTCTGTCTTTGATAACAAAAACAAAAACAAAAAAACATTGCTATGGACTAGGTATTTGTAGGTGCCCCCTCCCGCCATTCTTATGTTGAGGCTTATCCAAAATGAGATGGTACAGGAAGGAGAGGATTTGGTCATAAAGGTGGTGCCCTCATGTATGAGATTAATGCACTTACAAGAGGAACTTTAGAGAGCTTTCCCACTCCCTTTCTACCATGTGAGGTTGTGGTGAAAAGACAACTTTCTGGGAACCAGGAAGCTGCTCACTAGACACCGAATCTGCTGGTGCCCTTGATCTTAGACTTCACAGCTTCCAGAACTGTAAATAACCAATGTTTGTTGTTTAAGACATCCAGTCTATGGTATTTTTGTCATAGCAGCCCAAACAGACTAAGTAAGACAAGTCTATTTTATAATACCTTGATATCTGTACAAATGCAATAGTAATTTAAATATTCCTAATGACAAGCATTCTTCCAAAAATTGCCAGAACAAAATTTTGACCCTTTTTAAAAAAAGATAAAAAGCACAATAATTTAAATGACTACCTTTGGACACTCTTAATAGTAACAACTGAACTTAAAAGAACCCAAACCCATTCTAAAAAAGACAAGAAATGGGCGTTAGAGTACCTATTAGGAAGATTTAGGCAGTAGGTTTATGTGTCAGCTGTTTATTTATTAAATATTTATTGAATACCTACTCTGTGCCAGACACTGTCTTGACTCTCCTTTATTCAAATAAAAATAGAACAAAATCCCTCTCCTAAGGAGCTCTTAAAAAATTACACTATTTTGTCATTCCCTTTCATTTTAACCCTAGAAATTCCTGCCTTGAGACATAACCAGATTATATAAAATTAAACAAATTTAAATTCTTTTTAAAATTATATCAGAAGAAAAAAGGAGTTTTAAACAAAATATTAATACTCTATAGTTGTTATTTTCACACTTATGCAATAGCTTAAAATTCTTACAAAAATAAATTTATTTAATTTAACATAATAGTTTACACTAAAAGTTATTGTTTCCCAAAGTTTTCTACACAGGTAATTTCCCTCTCTCTCACTCTCTCTCTTGTCTCTCTCTCTCTTTCTTTCTCTCAGATATTCTTTTTTTTCCTCCTATATTGTGCGGAAATGCTGACTTTTATAATGATTTTTATAAAAACATACTGTTTTTCAGAATGGCTGCACCCGGTTGGCATTCCAGAGGTGTGGTTTTTTGTTTGTTTGTTTGTTTGTCATATATTATGCCAAATGGAGTAGTACAAGAGGATAGCTCTAGAGAATAATGTACAGCTGAGCTATTTCTGTTATTTACTTACTGTGTTACCTTGGGCCTTAGTTCCTCATCATAAAATGGAAATCTCCCCCTCTCTCCTTTCCTTCTTTCCTTCCTTCCCTCCATTCCAGCTTCCTTCCTTCCTTCCTTCCTTCCTTCCTTCCTTCCTTCCTTCCTTCCTTCC
>NW_023270807.1:40637789-40644270 GCF_011800145.1 Mirounga leonina
TCCTTCCTTCCTTCCTTCCTTCCTTCCTTCCTTCCTTCCTTCCTTCCACATAATATTGGTGATATTTGAGAAAACCAAGTGAAGGGAAGAAGGAAAAGAAGTAAGTTTGAGGGGCAAAGAAGGATAATGGAGGGCATCTAGGCCATGGGAAGAAAGTTCAACTTTACGTTATATATAAGGAGAGCCACTGCAAGATTTTTAAAGCAAGGGAAGAGTGTTACCATATTATCATTGAGAAAATCCCCTTTACTGCTACTTGAAGAATGGAAGGGGGCAGCCATGGGGGAACAGGGTGATGGACAAAGGTGAAAGTAGAGAAACTAGTTAGAAGCTGATGTGTTCACTGAGGCAAGAGATCTGAAGGCCTGGACTAAGAGGGTGGCAGTAGACATGAAGTGAAGAAAGGAGTTTTAGATATATTTTCAAGGTAGAATCAATAAGGTTACTAAAATGTGTGATATCTAGTTTATCAGAAAGGAAGGGTTCCTGGATTTTTGTCTTGAGTAACTTGATAAAGAACTCTTACATGAGAGAAGAACAGGGGTTTGAGAAGATGGACATAGAAGGGGAAAAATCCAGAAATTCCATTTTGAATTTGTTAAGATGGAGAATGTGAGGTACACTCAAGGAGAGATGTCAGGAGACATTTGGACACAGGAGTAAGGAGCTCAAGGGAGAGATGTGAATTCCAATGGAAATATGGAAATCATTAGCACAAAAAAGCTCATATCCTCCAGATCTGATGAGATCACTTAGGGACAAAGGTTAGAGATGAAAAAGATGACAGTCTGAGACCAAACCCTGAGTTACTTCAAATGAGGTGGTTGGAGAAGGAGCCCTCAAGGAAAACAAACAAACAAAAAGGATGAAGTGAGAAAGAAAGGAAAGCGGGAAGAGTATTTCAAAACTAAGAGAGTGAAGCCCTACTAAGTGAAGGGGACAGGGGATTAAAAAGTAGTGACTCATTGAAAGTGTTAGAAGATATTTTGAAATATTAACTCTCCTCCCCTAGGGTAGGAAGCAGAGTGCAGGTGATGGTGTGGCCCAGGGGAGGAGAGGGACACTTCCTCCATGGTACACAGGTGCAAGTGTGGGTGGGTTTGGAGATAAGAAAATGAGAGAATTTATGTCTGATGGTGACAGTTTTTCCAGTGAAGTATGAAGCTCTTAAATCACATCAAATCTCAGATACATGGAATCACACAAAACAAGAGCAATGTTTCAATATGCTCAAGTCCCTTCAAAGTGAGAACTATCTGTATAAACATATAAAGGGGCACGGTGTCAACAAAGACTGTAAAATTTCAAAATCCGTTGTAGTGAAGAACAATGACCTTTCTCCAAAGCTGAGCCTACTAAGTCCTTGACTGAACAAAATGGACGGTCAGCTGCTTTGAGGGCAGCCTTTCTAAAAGGGGCCAATGGCCCAGAGGAAAAAGGAAGTGTTGACAGGGAAAACCTGAGAGCTTTCCTTCCTCATTCCTCTTTCTTTCCACTGTAACTTTACTTTGCTGGAGGTCATTATCACACTCACAGTAAAAGGACAACCCAAGGACTCTGCACCTCAGGGTAATTAGCAGAGATGGAGAGGGGCACATTGTTTGATTTTACAGACTGACTCTGACCTTAGTTTCTTAATCTGATCACACATGGTGACTGGATGATGTAGCAAGAGTTCAGCTGAGATACATGTAGATAAAATCCACCTCCAAAATGTTGGAGATCCTGGTGAGCAAAGGACCACTGGTGATGCAACCATAAAACTGTGAAGAGCTGATGTGTCCTTTGTAAATGCCAATTCTAAACTAATACAGACCTTAGGTTTCATAAACTAAACAAAGTCATGCATAACTTTACTACACTGAAGAATTAGTGTGTTTATAAAGCATTCATAGTTTCTTCTAGGTTTCCCATAACTTGGAATTGACCTTCCTTTTAGTTCCTTGGGTTCTAAAGTGAGTTGTAGGAACATCTCATCAAGCCCAGGGACACCTTCTAAACTGTAATTGCCACTGCTCTTCCTCCAATATCACAGCCAGTTCCCCTTTGTCTAGTCTCAGTTACATCTGGTGCCTGGATCCTGTGCTCCTCTCACAAAGTAGAGAGATATCTCACAAAATTGATTGGAAAAAAACAATGAGATACCATTACATACCTACTAGAATGGAGAAAATCCAAAACACTGACAGCACTGAATGCTGGCATGAATGTGGAGCAACAGGAACTCCCATTCATTGTTAGTGGGGATACAAAATGGTAAAGCCACTTTGGAAGATAGTTTTGCAGTTTTTACAAAATTAAATATACTCATTACATGAGCCAGTAACCATGCTCTTTGGCATTTGCCCAAATGAATTGAATATTTTTGTTCACATAAAAACCTTCATATGGATGTTTACAGCAGGTTTATTCATAATTGCCAAAACTTAGAAGCAACTGAGATGTTCTTCAGTAGGTGAACAGATAAATTAACTGGTATATCCAGACAATAGAATTCTGAGCTAAAAAGAAATGAGCTATGACACCATGAAAATAAATGGGGGAATATTAAATGCATATTACTAAGTAAAAGAAGCTAATCTGAAAAGACTATATACTATATGATTCCAATTATATGATATTCTGGAAAAGGCAAAACTAATGAATACAGTAAAAAAAGATCATTGGTTGCCAGAGTTTGGGGAGGAAGGGGAGGGATTAATAGGAGGAGTACAGAGAATTTTTAGAGCAATGAAACGATTCTGTATAATACTATAATGTTGGGTACATTTGTCAAAACCCATAGACTGTACAACACCAAGAGTGAATCCTAATGTAAACTATAGACTTTAGGTGATTTTGATGTATCACTGTAGGTTCACTGATTGCAACAAATGTACCACTCTAATGGGAGATGTTGATGGTGGGGGAGTCTGTGCATGTGTGGAGGTAGAAGTATGAGAAATCTGTAATTTCTATTCAACTTTTCTGTGACCTTAAAACTGCTCTAAAAAAGAGTCTATTTAAAAAATTGGTTGGAAAGCTACCCTTTCAGTAAGTATTTATTAGATTAGCTGAAAACTCTTGTGTTTCTCTCACATATAAAGTTTGTCATGGCCATTCTAAAGCATCTTATTTGATTCTCTCTTTAGCTGAGTAATAGAAAGAACCTTTAAACTTTATTCTTTGGTGATTCCTAATTCTCCTACAGGCTCTATGCCTCCCCCTGCCCCATATAGTCCCAGCTCAAATTGGTTATAACACATTCTTACATACTTCGAGGATAACCCATGTCCTGAATAGCACAGTGGTTATAAGTCATTGGTTTTACATTTTTGTAATCTCTACATCTAAAAAAATCACAGATGAAGAGAAAAATGATATAAAGCCCTAGTTTAGAATCATTTTTAGAAGTTTTTTAAATCTGCCTTTATTTTGAGAAAGTGACTTCAACAGGTCATGGTGGGCCTGAATTCAGACAGAACAGGCCCAAATTCCATCCCTCATTGCCATGCTAAACAGGAAGGAACACATAAAACTGTCAGGCCATTTCACTGAAAGGTCTGTATTGGAGTTAAAAAAAAAAGAAAGAAAGAGAGGAACATTTCCAGTAGTCATCTGGAAGGTTTTATTTCATTTGTTTGCCTTATAAAGTCGTGCTTGGTCATCTTATTAAAAGACAACCTTGCTATAGAAAACACAGACTTGCTCCATGAAATTATGCATCAACAAATATTGATTTGCACCAGATTGGACGCTGGTTGCAGGAAGGCAAAGCTGTGGCCCAAATAGTCCCATTGATTCAGGATAGAAGAACTGTGTCTTCTGTCTGTTTTGACTCTCCAGGATTTCCCTAACTTTTCCCTCATCAAAAATATATCAGTCTGTGGACTGAGGTGTTAAATGAATGTGCCAGTAGGTGTGAAGCGCTGGGCAGGAGTGGAGAGCTCTTTGCACTTCCCTGTAAAGTCCTGCCTGCCACTGGCAACCTTGTCTTGCCTTTCCTCTCCAGCCCCTGCTCTGGCTTCGTGCTAATTTCTTTGCTAAGCTTTCACTCCAAGGCCACTTTACCCAGTACCAGAATAAAACAGACCCACTCTCTTATCCTCCCAAATGTGGGAGAATCAAGATAGATGTGGCATAGTTTGGGAGTATAGGAGAGGGTGTGTTGAACTTATTGCCTAGATACAGCAAAACTGGATGAAACACGCTGACTCCTCAGTCTGTGCTCTTCATCTCTCTTGCCTTGAGAAAAGTAAACAGGCGTTACTTTGCAGGGAGCTAGTGCTATGACCAGGGAATGCCGCAAAGGCACTACAAAACACATCCCCTCAAAAGATTTTTGGGGGCTGAGAAGGGCAGTCAGGGAGGCCTTTCTTGAGGAGTGGTAACTAAATGGAGACTGACAAGAGGGGCAGTGAAGGATCTTACTGTTCCCATTCATCATCCCCAGAAACTCAGTCAGAAAGATGAAGTCAGAAGATCTCAGGATCACACAGTTGTTAACTAGCAAAACTGGGATTCAGACTGTCCCCACATGGGACAGAAAGATCCAGGTTCAAATCTTTTTTTTTTTTTAAGATTTTTTTAATTTATTTGACACAGAGAGAGGGACAGCTAGAGAGGGAACACAAGCAGGGGGAGTGGGAGATGGAGAAGCAGGCTTCCCACTGAGCAGGGAGCCCAATGCAGGGCTTGATCCCAGGGATCATGACCTGAGCCGAAGGCAGACACTTAACGACTGAGCCACCCAGATGCCCCAGAGGTTCAAATCTTAATACAAGTTACATCACCTCCATGTGCCTTAATTCCCTCATTTGTACAGTGGTGCTAAATTAGATGCTTACTGCAATGACCGTAAAATAATTATCAATCAATAATCAATCAATCAATTGTATTAATTCTATCATCATTGTCTATTTCACTACATTATAAGCTCTGAGTATGCAGGCAGTATGTTCATCTTGCTCACTGATACATTCTAGAGCTTTACCCAATGCCTGGTGTATAACAGATGATTCTTACATATAAAGAAATTACTGAGAGAATGAAATGAAAAAACATGTATGAAGTTCAGGGCCAGGAGTTTCTCAGTAAATGTTCGCTCTCTTTACCTACCACCATGTCAATAGAACAACCCCTTTTAACCAAAGGATTTTATTTGGAATATATTTGAATACCTTTGAATGTCATTTGGTATTGTCAACCAGGCTCAATACTACACTTAATGGCTAATAGTTGTCCAATCTACACCTTTTGGCAACAGATTGGGCATAATCCACTGCTAGAGGCAGGAGCACTATCTCCAATAAAGATAAATAAAAAGAAGGAGGATTGGTGTATCCAAGACAAAATGTAGCCCCATCTAGACCCACGATCTCAGAGTTGTCCTCAGGGGAAAATAGCTACAAACAAATGCTATTAGTCACTTTGAAGTCCTAAAATCTTAAGATGCTTTTATTTTCCTGTAATAAATAAGCATTTCTCTGACTTTCTGCTGATATCTGACTCTTTCATAAGCCCAGATTTCAGCTTTTAAGTGACTGGTTGTACTGGGAGCAGAGAAGCCTTAGAAGGCTTTTTGACTCCTCTGGGCTATGTGAACAGCATCATCCAAGAGACCATGTGCAGTGAGTGGCAGAATGGATGCATCTCTCACCAAGTGCCTGTTGAGATAGCCATAGCCATCATATCAGAAAGCAATTCTGGCCATTTATACAGAGAAATGGTTGAGAGGTTGGTGTTTGCTAAATATCCTCTCTAACACTTGCTATCGATCTCCATGCCGACACCTGGTGGCTCACCCCAAACCTGAGTGACAATGCACCCAGCAGCTTCAAGAAGAGAGCCCAGAGAATAAAATAAAAAGTGAGTCACGTATCATTTTAACTCATCTTTCTTTTAATAATGAGAAAAATGTGTTGGGGAGCTTAAAAGAGATACAGCAAATGCATAAATTAATGTGTTTTTATTTATTTGACAGAGGGAGAGGGACAGCTAGAGAGGGAACACAAGGAGGGAACACAGTCCTGGGATGGAGCCCTGCATTGGGCTCCCTGCTCAGCAGGAAGACTGCTTCTCCCTCTCCCACTCCCCCTGCTTGTGTTCCCTTTCTAGCTGTCCCTCTCTCTCTGTCAAATAAATAAAAAAAATCTAAAAAAAAATTTGAACCTAGATCTTTCTGTCCCACATAATGTAAAATTTCTGAAAACAATTACCATTTTCATTCTAGAGGACCCACATTATATGATTCCAACACAGATTACCTCATGTTGCCTTCCATGACAATCGATTTTAATGATGAAAACTCTATTCTATTATTAATTCTACTCTGGTCCTCCCCCCCCCCACCTACCCACCCGACCCCCTAACACACACACACGCAAACACACACATACACACACACAGACAACATTTAATTTTGGTTGGCCAAAGTCCACCAAAAGTTGGAAGTGCTAATATACATATAAAATCCCTGGTAACCTTTATTTTTAAAGAATGC
>NW_023270807.1:40644280-40674859 GCF_011800145.1 Mirounga leonina
AAGAAAGAAAGAAAGAAAGAAAGAAAGAAAGAAAGAAAGAAAGAAAGAAAGAAAGAAAGAAAGAAAGAAAGAAAGAAAAGAAAAGTTTGAAAACTCCAGGCTTCTGAAGCAGCGCTGCCTATGCCGAAGGGCAAAGCTCCCCAGGCCCTTGGTTTCCAGGGATGCAGAGCTAATAATGCCTTCACAGGTTAGTAGCTTCAAGCTTGAGGCTTCCCATGAAATGCAACAATCTGTTGTTTGGTTTCCCTGCAGGTTCCCCCTACAGTTCGGTAGCACATTCAAGCAGAGTATAATTGTAAAATGGAAATGTGCACTGAATATAGGGAAATGTATACTGAATAGGAAGCAGATAACTAGAGGGTTCAGTTGGACAGAACAAATTGCATTTAAGAGATTGGTTTGAGGGACTTTTTTTTTTTTTCATTTTTACTCTTGCAGATAAGGTGATTTAAACAAGTCTATCATAGGAGGTTGGAAAGTTTGTCAATTAATGTGTTTTGTTCACAGACCATTTGCATACCATTGTAAGTACCTGGATGAGCAGTAAGAGACAGTATGCTTTATATTATCAGCTATGTATCAGATCTGCTTAAAATAGAGATTACTTCACCTAAATGAAAGTTTAATAAACACCCCTTTCTCCTAACCCAAACCTAACCTTCTGCTTGTTCTAGAGATTGCATTCTCTCTTGTCTGTTAAGGATTTGGCTCCTGTAGGTTTCCCCCTTCTCTCCTAAAATATTAACTTCTTTCTCTCTCCTGGATCATCACCATCAGCACTCAAATTCCTATAGGAGCTATAAAATGCCACATATTGAAAAGTCCCCTCTCGATCCACAGTCCATCTCCAGCCTCACTCCTCTGCTCCTCCTCATAGCAAAATCCTCTGAGAAGTTGCCTGTATTCTCTCTTTCTACTGTTTCCCACCATTCTCTCCTGAACCCACTCATAAGCAGGCTTTTCTTCTCACATCCTGGCCCCGGTGAAAGCAATCTGGTTACATGTAGATGGCATGCATCATATATCCAATAATGCTCCACTCCTGGTCCTCTCCTTACTGGAGCTCCTAGTCACATTTAGACAATTGTCCTTGCAACACTGTCTTGCTCACTTCTCACTGTATTACCCTATCTGATTTTCCTCTTTCCTCACTGGCTGATCTTGATGATCTTCCTACTCCCTTTTCCTTCCTTCCCTTCACCAGGACTCAGTCCCTTGGTTTTAAATACTATTTATATGCTGATGACATCCAAATGCTTATCTCTAGTTCCAATATATGCTGAGTTCCTGACCCATGTAGGAGATACTTGACCTCACTACTTGGATGGCCAGCTGAACTCTGCTCAGTGCTCTTCATCTCAGTAAAGGTGTCACCACACAGCCCTCCAGCCCTACACCTAGGAGTCTCTCCTACCGCTTCTCCATCTCCCCTCCATATACATTCATTCTAGCAGGAATTCCTGCTGTTCTATTTGGGATTTGATCATTTTTCACCACTCCATCGCTGCAGCTTGGTGCAGGCTGCCCTCATCTGTATCTGGATTTGAGCTAGAAACCCCTAGCTGGTTTCTCTTCTCTACCCAAAAGCCAAAGGAATCTTCAAAAACATGAATTGTTAATCTCAGGAAACAAACTGAGGGTTGCTGGAGTGGTGGGGGGTGGGAGGGATGGGGTGGCTGGGTGATAGACATTGGGGAAGGTATGTGCTATGGTGAGCACTGTGAATTATGCAAGGCTGTTGAATCACATATCTGTACCTCTGAAACAAATAGTACATTATATGTTAAAAAAAAAAAAGAAGATGGAGAAGATAGCAGGAGGGGAAGGATGAAGGGGGGGAAATCGGAGGGGGAGATGAACCATGAGAGATGATGGACTCAAAAACAAGCTGAGGGTTCTAGAGGGGAGGGGGGTGGGAGGAGGGGTTAGTCTGGTGATGGGTATTAAAGAGGGCATGTTCTTCATGGAGCAGTGGGTATTATACACAAATAATGAATCATGGAACACTACATCAAAAACTAATGATGTAATGTATGGTGATTAACATAACATAATAATAATAAAAAAAATAGGGGAGAAAAAAAACACGAATTGCATTGTGTTAATTCCCTGCTTGACACCTTCCAATGGCTTTCTTGTCCATTACAGTTGAAATAAAGTCTAAACTCCCTTTTGTTAACATACAAGGTCCTAAAAGACCTGACTCCATTTCTCTCTCTAGCCCTCTCACACAAACCACTCTGTCCCTGTCCCCTCCACTCCAGCCACTCAGGCAGCAATGCCATTCCTTGAGCAAAGCACATTCAGTCCCTCTCAGGGTCCTTGCCTCTGCCATCCTCTCTTCCTGGAAAGTGCTTCCTTCCGAATCTCCCATGATCCTCACTGGCTCTCTCACCTCAGATACTACCTCCTCAAAAAGAACCTTCCAGCCATCCTTTATAAAATCATGCTCACCCTCACTCGCTGCCTAGCCATTTACACTGCTTTATTTTTCTTCACAGCACATATCGCTACCTGATATTATCATATATGTGTATTTATTAACATATATATTCTAATTCTTCCCAACTGAATGTAATTCTACAGAACAGGAACATAATTGTCTTACTCAAGTTTGGATCCCTAGTGACCATAACAGTGGCTGACACGTAACATTCCATAAATAATATTTTACATGAAATAATAAACAATAAATTTGGCTAGGATAATTAGTGATTAAATGTTTTTCTTACCATACTCTGAAAAGATTTTGAATGAAGGCAGAACTTGAAAACAGCATATTTTAAAATAAGAATATCAAATAAGAATATCAAATAAATTTGGGTGATCAAATAAGAATATCAAATAAATTTGAAAAAGAATAATGAGGGGTTGTGTGGAAACGTACAAAGGGGAGAAAATGCTCTGAAGAGACTTGCCTTACAAATGCTAAATATAATTTAAAGCTATAGTAATTAATAATGTGGTACCACCAACATCGCATCACAGAGATAAACAAAACAGCTGCAATATCTATGAAGGAAGCCCTGGCGTGTAAAAAATATAATACACTATGAAGTAATTATCACAAGTCATTAAATAAAGGACAAATACATTTTTTTAAAGATTTTATTTATTTATCTGAGACAGAGAGAATGAGAGAGACAGAGAGCACATGAGAGCGGGGAGGGTCAGAGGGAGAAGCAGACTCCCTGCTGAGCAGGGAGCCCGATGCGGGACTCGATCCTGGGACTCCAGGATCATGACCTGAGCCGAAGGCAGTCACCTAACCAACTGAGCCACCCAGGCGCCCCTACATTTTTAAATGGTTTGGGGCAAATCAGGAGAACTTCAGTTAGGACTTAACCCAGCACAGTACAACAATAATGGCAACAAAATTCTGAAGCAATCAAAGAGATATTGGAAGTAAATTATAAAAATAGGATTAAATATTTCATGTATCTTGGAGGTAAGGAAAGCCTTCTAAAGCATATTTATTTTAAAAAAGAAACAATAATAGTGGCCACATTAAACAAGCAAACAAAAACAAAGAACATTTTTGAATGTTAAGAAATATGAGCAAATAAAAAAGGCGATTCTCAAACTAGAAATAATCTAGAAAATATTTCTCACAGACTAACGAAGTTAAGATTTTTAGAAAATACAAAAATCACTCCTACAAATCAGTTATCTCATGGATAAAATAAAGAAAATAGTATTCGCTTTGCAGGGGATAGTGCCTGACAAATAGTTGGTAGACATTCCATAAATCATAATTATTATGAATAATAAATTTAAAAGTAAAAACACTAATCTTTTAACAGAAAAGGGAACATGACAAAAACAAGATGTTATCGAGTCATATTAAACAAATGCACATTAAAACTAGGGCTTACCATTTTCACTGGCAACTAAAAAAGTACTCAATAATCAAAAACTGTTTTCAAATTATTGATAATAGTGTAAATCAGTACTTTTCTCAAAGCCCTTTGGTCCATACTACTCAAAGCAATCTACAGATTCAATACAGGCCTTATCAAAACTCCAATGGCATTTTTCACAGAAGAAACCATCCTGAGATTCAAATGGGACCACAAAAGATCCAGAATAGCTAAAGAAGAAGCACAAGAAGAACAAAACTGGAGGCATTACATTTCATGATGTCAAATTATATTACAAAACTATAGTAATCAGTACTAGCATAAAAACAGACATACAGATCAATGCAACACAAGAGAGCCCAGATATCAGCTGACCCATATACAATCAACTAAATCTTTGACAAGAACCCACCAAGGAAAAAGGATAGTCTGTTTAATAAATGGTGTTGGCAAAACTGGATATTCACATGCAAAAGAGTGAAATTGGACCTTTACCCTACACCATACACAAAAATCAACTCAAAATGGATTAAAGATTTAAATGACCTGAAATCATAAAATTCCAAGAGGAAAATATAGGGAAAAAGCTCCTTTACATTGGTCTTGGCAACAATTTTTTAGATATTTATGACACCAAAGCACAGGCAACAAAAGCAAAAATAAACAAATGGGACTACATCAAATTAAAAAGCTCTGCCCAGCGAAGAAAATAGTCAACAAAATGAAAAGGCAACCTAGGAAATGGGAGAAAATACTTGCAAACCATATACCTGATAAGGAGTTAATGTATAAAATATATAAGAAACTCCTAGAAATTGGGTATTTACCCCAAAGATACAAAAGTAGGGATCCGAAAGGGTACGTGCACCCCGATGTTTATAGCAGCAATGTCCACAATAGCCAAACTGTGGAAAGAGCCAAGATGTCCATCGACAGATGAATGGATAAAGAAGAAGTGGTATATATATACAATGGAATATTATGCAGCCATCAAAAGGAATGAGATCTTGCCATTTGCAACGATGTGGATGGAACTGGAGGGTATTATGTTGAGTGAAATAAGTCAAACAGAGAAAGACATGTATCATATGATCTCACTGATATGAGGAATTCTTAATTGCAGGAAACAAACTGAGAGTTGCTGGAGTGGGGGGTGGGGTGGGAGGGATGGGGTGGCTGGGTGATAGACACTGGGGAGGATATGTGTTCTGGTACGTGCTGTGAATTGTGTAAGACCGTTGAATCTCAGATCTGTACCTCTGAAACAAATAATGCGATATATGTTAAGAAAAAAGAAGAAGAAGAAGAAGGTAGCGGGAGGGGAAGAATGAAGCGGGGGAAATCGGAGGGGTAGACGAACCATGAGAGACAATGGACTCTGAAAAACAAACTGAGGGTTCTAGAGGGGAGGGGGGTGGGAGGATGGGTTAGCCTGGTGGTGGGTATTGAGGAGGGCACATTCTGCATGGAGCACTGGGTGTTATGCACAAACAATGAATCATGGAACACTTCATCTAAAACTAATGATGTAATGTATGAGGATTAACATAAGAATAAAAAAAAAAGAAACTCCTAGAAATCAATAGTAAAAATAAAACAAAACAAAACAACAAGCAAGCAAACAAGAAATCTGATTTAAAAATGGGCAAAGAAACTGAATAGACATTTTTCCAAAGAAGACATATAAATGGCCAACATACCTATACTGCCATGTTCCCTGAAGTATTATTCACAATAGGCAAGATACAGAAACAACCAAAATGTCCACTGACAGATGAATGGATGAAGAAAAATATGGTATATACGTATCATATAATATTATTCAGCTTTAAAAAAGAAGGAAATTCTTCCATTTGCAATAACGTAAATGGACCTGGAAGATATTAGGCCATGTGAAATAAGCTAGGCATAGAAAAATAAATACTGTATGGTCTCCTTTATATGTGCAATCCCAAATAGTCCAACTCATACAAGCAGAGAAGAGAATGGTGGTTGCCAGGGACTGGGTGGAAAGGAAATGGGAAGGTGATTGTGAAGATACAAAGTTTCAGTAATGCAAGATAAATAAGTTCTACAAATACACTATACAGCATAGTGCTTTAACCTACAGTACTGTATTAATACTTAAAATTTGCTAAAAGGGTAGAGCTTATATTAAGCGTTCTTACACCCAGCCACACACACATGTGCAAATAATAATGATAATAACAAGAAGAAGAAGAATAAAGAGAGGGTAGGAGGAAGCTTTGGGAAGTGATGGATATGTTTTATTGACTGATGGGGATTTCACAGGTGTATTCTTATCCCCAACTCACTGAGTTGTATGTAATAAATATATATAGCTTTTTGCATGTCAATCATACCTCAATCATGTGTTTTTTTAAAAAAGCAATATACTGTATTTCATCTAATCTGATTGTAAAGTACCACTAAAAAAAAAAAAAAAAAAAAGACCACACCTAAACAAAAAAACAAGTTAGCAACATGATATGCCATCACTTGTAAAATGCACTTGAATTGCAGGGACGACAGAAAGAAAAAGTGGGCAACTTAAAATCGATGAGATATGTTATAGCAAAAATCTTTATATAAAAAAAAAACCTCATTCACCTCAATAATTTCCAATAATAGTTCATTGTAGTGTCAACCCCCTAAAAAATATGCCCACATCCTAACCCCCAGAACCTGTGAATATGACTTTTTTTTGGAAAAAGGACTTTTGCAGATGTAATTATGTTAAAGATCTTGAGATGAGATAATCCTGGATTGTTGAGGTCACCCTGAATGCAAGGACAAGTGTCCTTATAAGAGGCACACAGAGGAGAGGCACAGGAGAGAAGAGGAGAAGGCCATGTGAAGATGCAGGCAGAGCCTTCCGCAATATGAGGAATGCTTCCCATAGGAAGTGCAGTCCTGCCCGCACCTTGATTTCGGATTTCTGGCTGCCAGAACTGTGGGAGAATAAACTTCTGTTGTTTTAAGCCACCAAGTTTGCCGTAAGTTGTTACTGCAGCCCTAGGAAACTAATAGAAGGGAATAGTAATTTTTCTAAAAGACAGTGATAAAACATAGATGAAGAAATTAAAAAAAAAAATGAAAATGTGAAAAAGGAGACTGAAAGAAAATATATCAAAATGCTGATACTGATTATATTTGGGTGAAACGATCATAGGAGATTTCTATATATTATTTCTGGAATGTTCTTTTCCATATTTTCCCAATTTGCAATGAGCATAAATAACTTTAATAATCAGGAAAAAATAATAAGTGGTATAAAACATAACATTGAGGTGGGGGGCGGGTGCAGAGGGAGAGAGAGAACAGAATCTCCAGCAGACTCCTGCTGAGTACAGAGCCAGGCGCAGGGCTCGATCTCAGAACCCTGAGACCATGACCTAAGCCAGACGCTTAACTGATTAAGCCACCCAGGCACCCCAACACTGAGGTAATTTTTAAAAAGAACATTGTTCTATAATCCTATTACTAATGTTTCACTATGCTTTTTCTTCATGTTCTCTTCTAAACTTTGTCTTTAAAATTAAATAAGGTATTTATTGTCAGTCCAATGCAAAGAAGAAACATTCCTCAAAATCTCTCTAATATAAAACTTTGGAAAGACTGACTTCTGTATGTTTTCTTTTTTTAATTTTTTTTTCTTTAGATTTTTATTTATTTACTTGAGAGACAGAAAGTGCGCGAGTGAGAGAGCACAAGCAGGGGGAGCAGCAGAAGGAGAGGGAAAAGCAGGCTTCTGACTAAGCAGGGAGCCCAAATGGGGGGCTTGATCCCAGGACCCTGGAAATAGGACCTGAGCCAAAAGCAGCTGTTTAACCAACTGAGCCACCCAGGTGCCCCTAAAATGTGTTTCTTAATTCATCCCCATAATTCTTCTTGAGCCTCCTTTTGTTCATCTCCTTCCAAGGTATTCCTTATAAATACACTGTTAAAATCATTTTAATAATGTTTGGGCATATCCTATCAAAATCAAGCATTTATTGCTAGAAAGAGTGCATGCAGCTTGTCCTGATCCATGCATTTGAATAGTTCAGCTTCTTCATGGTTTTTTATTTTATAGTAAAGATTATTATATTCTTTAATTAATAGAGCATTTTAAATTAATTTATTTTAGAGCACTTTTAGATTTACATAAAAATTATCAGAGGGTACAGAAAGTTCCCATACGTCCCCTCACACCCTAACCAGTTCTCCCTATTATTAACATCTTGCATTAGTGTGGTCCATTTGTTACCATTGATGAGCCGGTATTCACATTGATAAATTATTATTAATGATATAATTTACATTAGGGTTCACTCTTGGTATTGTATATTCTATGGATTTTGACAAATATGACATATATCCACCATGACAGTATCACACAGGGTATTTTGTACCTCCCTAAAAATCCCCTAAAGTCCTCATATTCATCCCTCCCTACCTGCAAAAACCCTAGCCATCACTGATCTTTTCTACTGTCTTCAGTTTTGCCTTTTCCAGAATGTCATATAGTTGGTATTATACAGTATGCAGCCTTTTCAGATTGGCTTTTGTCACTTAGTAATATGCATTTAAGGTGCCTCCACATCTTCATGGCTTGATAGCTCATTTCCATTTAGTGCTGAATAATATTCCATTGTACTTCAGAGCTTCTCAAATAAGATAGATTTGGAGAACCCTTGTAAACAGCTCCGTTGCTACATATGGTACTTCCTGACCTCTACATGTTTATGTAGTAGTGTCTATTTCATTAGGCAACAGACACTGCCCAAGAAGGCAAACTACGATAGTCCTAAGGGAGACGTGTGCCCATGGCACTGTCTAAATAAATTAGTCCCACCTAGATTGTTAAATCATCTCTGTTCCTTGAGAGAATAATTTGCTCTTTATTCATTCAATAGGGGGAAAGAATAAAGGCCTAAAAGAATCATTCTGAGGGACTCCTTGTTAAAGTGGAAAATAAATGGGGGGGGGAGCTTTATTTCTTGAGATTCAGACACTAATTTTTTTTCTCAGTATATTGTCATTTTTTCTCATTATATAGTCATTCTACTTCAAGAGATTTGGCATATGCTACAATTCTCCATGCTTCCTTCACAAAACAAATTTTGCCTAGAAGGATTTATCAATACTTTTCACACTGTGAGAAATGTAGGGGCTTTTAAAAATATAACTGATTTGTTGAAATCTACTCTTGCCTTCTTATTATCATTGTGCTATAAAATTCTCTTGGGTTTGCTTTGAGTGTCTTGTTTAATTTAAATGTTCTTGAATGACATGGTTCTATATAATGCAATCTCTCCACTTATTCTTTAGTTCTTTCTTCCTTCTCCACCTTTATTCCATGATGTTTCTATAATGTTGGTTACTTAAAGCTGACAAGTATCTAGTGATACATTCAGCAAAAAATTTATTGGTGTTGAGCAAAGACAAGTACAGAATTCGTAATGCAGGTAAGGGCCAGAGAAGCATTCCATGCACATAGTCTTTCTAAAAACATTCCTACCCCATCCTCACTTCTTAATTGAGTTTTAACTTTTAGATACTTTTCTGTGGAGCATCATAATAGCAGTTTTAAAACTTCAGTATCACCTAAACTGCATCTCTTTGCAAGTGCTGGAATGTAAAAGTTTCTCAAAAAATAAGGAACACATTCAGAAGACAGGTGATTTCTAGCAATCAAACCAAACAGGGCTCACTAATTTGGACATAATAAATGATTGAACTTTATTTTGTAGTCATTGATAACTGAGGTTTCAGAATTTAGGATTTTATGTAGATACATTCTTATTTAAATTCAAAGTGCTACATTATTTGGCCCTGTGAATCTTTTCATTCACAGATTATGCAACATATGGAAACATACATAAGAAAACCTCCACTACAGTCTTATTCTACTACTCTTGAGCTTTCTACAAATGCCTGTTATCTGACATTCTTGTCAGGTGCTTAAAGGCAACTAAGCAAAAACTATAAAAGTGCAGGCACTCCAGCAACTAAGTTACATGGGAACTCTAGTTATTAGGGCCTGCTCTGTTTGGATCCTTAATTCATGGGGTTGCACAAAAGAGAGATGGATGGTTTGGTGACCAGATTGGGACTGGCTGCAAATATGAAGCCAGAAGTAGAGGATGGAGAAGCAAAATCAGGGGAAAGGGCAAGGTGAGAATCAAATTAAGTTAAATCTTCAGTAGCAAAGACATCTGGCAATCGGAGGGAAAAAAGGAAGAATAAAAAACATAAAACTAAAGCTGCAGGAGAAATGAACAGGATAAACAGAAAAGGTCAACAGTTCAATTGCGGCGTGTTTGTGCAGGAAGTGAGTGGATGGAGATGTTCATGGTGTTACGTCTATGATGAGGTGTGAATCCAGGTGGCTGTGTATACTCCAAACAACCCAATCTAGCCTATGATATATCTGAAATATTCAAAACCCCAAGTTATCTAGATTCTCTTATCAGTGGTGGTTTCAGATCTTATCTATAGGAAAGGGTTGGGGGTAGCAATTTGGTTGGAAGAGAAAACAAAAGGATTTATCATGAAAATATGTTTTTATATAAGTGGCATTATTTTACCTTAAATGTAAGTTATAGAAAAATAAATATAACAAACTTTACTAAAGAGGCTTTATTCATTTTATATAATATTTAAAAATACAGATCATATTATTATATTTTATTATGAGATTGCAGCACTTGAAAATGCTTTTAGCTGCAAGTTATAGAACATTTCGCTTAAAATGCAGAGTAAAGACTTTATCTTACAAAGTAAAGTAAGACTTTACAGAGTAAAGACTTTATCTTAAAAAATAAGAAATCAGGAGACAAGCAATTCTAAATTTGGTACAACAACTCAACAGTATCATCTGCTCTATTATCCTCAGAGTATTGTATTTTTTTCTTTGGGTATGTTACCCCATGATCTCAAGATACCTCCTGAAGCTCACGCATCACATCCTCACAAAGTGACTTATTTCACTTAGCATAATCTCCTCCAGGCCCATCCATGTTGATGTAAAAGTTGGGTATTCATCTTTTCTGATGGCTGAGTAATATTCCATTGTATATATGGACCACATCTTTATCCATTCATCTGTTGAAGGGCTTCTCGGCTCTTTCCACAGTTTGGCTATTGTGGACATTGCTGCTATGAACATTGGGGTGCATATGGCCCTTCTTTTTACCACATCTGTGTCTTTGGGGTAAATACCCAAGAGTGCAATTGCTGGGTCATAGGGTAGCTCTATTTTTAAATTTTTGAGGAACTTCCACACTGTTTTCCAAAGTGGCTGTACCAACTTACATTCCCACAAACAGTGTAAGAGGGTTCCCCTTTCTCCACAACCTCTCCAACATTTGTTGTTTCTTTCCCTGTCCATTTTGGCCATTCTAACTGGTGTAAGGTGGTATCTCAGTGTGGTTTTGATTTGGATTTCCCTGATGGCTAATGATGATGAACATTTTTTCATGTGTGTGTTAGCCATTTGTATGTTTTCTTCAGAGAAGTGTCTGTTCATCTCTTCTGCCCACTTTTTGACTTGATTATTTGTTTTTTGGGTGTTGAGTTTCAGAAGTTCTTTATAGATTTTGGATACCAGCCCTTTATCTGTAGTGTCATTTGCAAATATCTTCTCCCATTCTGTGGGTTGCCTCTTTGTTTTGTTGACTGTTTCCTTTGCTGTGCAGAAGCTTTTTATCTTGATGAAGTCCCAAAAGTTCATTTTTGCTTTTGTTTCACTAGCTTTTGGAGATGTATCTTGAAAGAAGTTGCTGTGGCCGATGTCAAAGAGGTTACTGCCTATGTTCTTCTCTAGGATTTGGATGGATTCCTGTCTCACATTGAGGTCTTTCATCCACTTTGAGTTTATCTTTGTGAATGGTGTTAGAGAATGGTCGAGATTCATTCTTTTGCATGTGGCTGTCCAGTTGTCCCAGCACCATTTATTGAAGAGACTGTCCTTTTTCCATTGAATGTTTTTTCCTGCTTTGTCAAAGATTATTTGACTATAGAGTTGAGGGTCCATATCTGGGTTCTCTATTCTGTTCCATTTGTCTGTATGTCTGTTTTTGTGCCAGTACCATGATGTCTTGGAGATCACTGCTTTGTAATATAGCTTGAAATCAGGCAACATGATGCCCCCAGCTTTGTTTTTCTTTTTCAACATCTCCTTGGCGATTCGGGGTCTTTTCTGATTCCATACAAATTTTAGGATTGTTTGTTCCAGCACTTTGAAAAATGTCATTGGAATTTTGATCAGGATGACATTGAAGGTATAGATTGCTCTGGGTAGCATAGACATTTTAAAAATGTTTATTCTTCCGATCCATGAGCATGGAATATTTTTCCATCTTTTTGTGTCTTCTTCAATTTCTTTCATGAGTGTTTTGTAGTTCCTAGAGTATAGATCCTTTACCTCTTTGGTTAGGTTTATTCCGAGGTATCTTACGGTTTTTGGTGCTATTGTAAATGTAATCGTTTCTTTAATTTCTCTTTCTACAGTTGCGTTGTTAGTGTATAAGAAAGCAACTGATTTCTGTGCATTGATTTTGTATCCTGCCACATTACTGAATTGCTGGATGAGTTCTAGTAATTTGGGGGTGGAGTCTTTTGGGTTTTCCACATAAAGTATCATGTCGTCTGCGAAAAGAGAGAGTTTGACTTCTTCTTTGCCAATTTGAATACCTTTTATTTCTTTTTGTTGTCCGATTGCTGTTGCTAGGACTTCTAGTACTATGTTGAACAACAGTGGTGAGAGAGGGCACCCTTGACGTGTTCCTGATCTTAAGGGAAAGGCTCTCAGCTTTTCCCCATTGAGGATGATATTCGCTGTGGGTTTTTCATAGATGGATTTTATGAGCTTGAGGAATGTTCCCTCTATCCCTATACTCTGGAGAGTTTTAATCAGGAAAGGATGTTGTATTTTGTCAAATGCTTTTTCTGAATCAATTGAGAGGACCATATGGTTCTCCTCCCTCCTCTTATTAATGTGTTCTATCACATTGATTGATTTGCGAATGTTGAACCACCCTTGCATCCCAGAGATAATTCCCACTTGGTCGTGGTGGATGATCCTTTTAATGTATTGTTGGATCCTATTAGCCAGGATTTTGTTGAGGATTTTGGAATCCATATTCATCAGGGATATCGGTCTGAAATTTTCCTTTTTGATGGGGTCTTTGCCTGGTTTGGGGATTAAGGTAATGCTGGCCTCATAGAATGAGTTTGGAAGTTTTCCTTCTGTTCCTATTTTTTGAAACAGCTTCAGTAGAATAGGTATTATTTCTTCTTTGAATGTTTGGTAGAATTCCCCAGGGAATCCATCAGGCCCTGGACTCTTGTTTTTGGGGAGGTTTTTGATCACTGCTTCAATCTCGTTACTGGTTATTGGCCTATTCAGGTTGTCAATTTCTTCCTATTTCAGTCTTGGCAGCTTATAAGTTTCCAGGAAGGCCTCCATTTCATCCAGATTGCTCAGTTTATTGGCATATAGTTGTTGATAATAATTTCTAATAATTGTTTCTAGTTCCTTGGTGTTAGTCGTAATCTCTCCCCTTTCATTCATAATTTTATTAATTTGGGTCCTTTCTCTCTTCTTTTGGATAAGTCTGGCCAGTGGTTTATCAATCTTATTAATTCTTTCAAAGAACTAACTTCTAGTTTCCTTGATCTGATCTACTGTGTTTCTGGTTTCTAATTCATTGATTTCTGCTCCAATTTTAATTATTTCTCTTCTAATGTGTGGCTTAGGTGTCGTTTGTTGCTTATTCTCTAGTTCTTTAAGGTGTAGAGTTAGTTGGTGAATTCAGGATTTTTCTATTTTTTTGAGTGAGGCTTGGATGGCTATGTATTTCCCCCTTAGGACCGCCTTTGTAGTATCCCATAGGTTTTGGACCGATGTGTTTTCATTCTCATTGATTTCCATGAATTGTTTAAGTTCTTCTTTGATTTCCTGGTTGACCCAAACATTCTTGAGCAGAGTGGTCTTTAGCTTCCAAGTGTTTGGATTTCTGCCAAATTTTTTCTTGTGATTGAGTTCCAGTTTTAGAGCATTGTGGTCTGAGAATATGCAGGGAATAATCTCAATCTTTTGGTATCAGTTAAGACCTGATTTGTGACCCAGTATATGGTCTATTCTGGAGAAAGTTCCATGTGCACTCGAGAAGAATGAGTATTCTGTTGTTTTAGGGTGGAATGTTCTGTAAATATCTATGAGGTCCATCTGGCCCAATGTATCATTCAAAGCTCTTGTTTCCTTGTTGATTTTCTGCTTAGATGATCTGTCCATTGCTGAGCGTGGAGTATTGAGGTCTCCTACAATTAATGTATTGTTATCAATATGACTCTTTATTTTGGTTAACAGTTGGCTTATGTAGATGGCTGCTCCCATGTTGGGGCATAGATATTTACAACTGTCAGATCTTCTTGTTGGATAGACTCTTTAAGAATGATATAGTGTCCTTCTGTGTCTCTTATTACAGACTTTAGTTTAAAATCTAAGTTGTCTGATATAAGAATTACTACCCCAGCTTTCTTTTGAGGTCCGCTGGCATGGAAGATGGATCTCCATCCCTTCACTTTCAGTCTGGATGTATCTTTAGGTCAAAATGAGTCTCTTGTAGACAGCATATGGATGGGTCCTGTCTTTTTATCCAATCTGCAACCCTGTGCCATTTTATGGGAGCGTGTAGGCCATTCAAGTTGAGAGTGATTATTGAAAGATATGAATTAATTGTCATCATGTTGCCTGTGAAGACGTTGTTTTTATAGATTGTCCCTGTAAATTTCTGTTGTAGATCACTCTTGGGGTCTTTCTTCTTTTATAGAACCCCCCTTAATATTTCTTGCAGGGCCGGCTTAGTGGTCACATATTCTTTCAACTTCTGCCGGTCGTGGAAGCTCTGCATCTCTCCATCCATTCTAAATGAAAGCCTTGCTAGATAAAGTATTCTTGGCTGCATGTTCTTCTCATTTAGTACCCTGAATATGTCTTGCCAGGCCTTTCTGGCTGGCCAGGTCTCTGTGGATAGGTCTGACGTTATTCTGATGTTCCTCCCTCTGTACGTAAGGAATCTCTTCCCCCTAACTGCCCTTAAGATGGTTTCCTTGGTTCTAAGATTTGCAAGTTTTACTATTACATGCCAGGGTGTTGGCCTGTTTTCCTTGATCTTAGGAGGGGTCCTCTCTGCTTCTAGGACTCGAATGTTTGTTTCATTCCCCAGATTAGGGAAGTTCTCAGCTAGAATTTGCTCAAATACATCTTCTAGCCCTCTCTCTCTCTCCACTCCCTCTGGGATTCCAATTATTCTGACATTGGAACGCTTCATGGTGTCACTTATTTCTCTGATTCTATTTTCATGGATTCTGAGTTGTTTCTCCCTGGCCTCCTCTTTTCCCTTTTTATCTATTATACTGTCTTCCAGATCGCTTATTCTCTCTTCTGTCTCAGTTACCCTAGCTGTTAGATTATCTAGATTGGATTGGATCTCATTAATAGCATTTTTAAGTTCTGCCAATTCACCTTTTATTTCTGCTCTTACAGACTCTATGTTGACATTAATTGATTTCTCCATTCTAGCCATTGTCTTCACAATTGCTAGCCTAAATGCCATCTGCGACATCTTGGTTATATCTGCATCCATTTGTAAATCTGCAGCATAAGTCATAATCCCTGAGTCTTTTCTGTTTTGGGGGCTCCTCCTCCTAGTCATTCTATTGATGGGTGTTTGAGGGAATGTATAGAGTCAAAATTATTGACCAGAACCCAAGCAAGATGCACCTGTTTTCTTGGGACCTTAGGGTTGCTGGCGTCTTGTTTTCCCAGCCTGTCTTCTGGGGCAGGGGCCTGCCACGCTGTTACTCAGGCAACCCTGTTTGGGCGGAGTTGCCCTGCGCCCCTGTGGCGGGGGATGGGCTCAGTGGGAATCAGTCTTTGGGGCTTTTGTTCTCTGGCGCCTTTCCCTGGTGGCTTTCCGCGTCTCTTCCGCGAGTCAGAGCAGAAGAGATCATTTCCAACCCTCTGCCTCAGAGCAGAGAGACCGCAGTCTGTTCTTCAGTGAGCTCTCCAGGCCACACCATCTCCGTTTCTGTCCGTGCTGCTATAAACTGCTGCGTCCTGGGTGGTGTGCCCCTCCGCAGCGCCCCCAGTCCTGCCTCCAGGTCGGGGCACGTCTCTGCCCTTTGTGCTTCTAAAACCGCCAGCAGCTCCCAATTCGCGGGCGCGCGCCTCCGGCGCTTGGGGTTCTGACCGGGGACTGCAGTTCATGTGCGCGCGACTCCGCCGCTGGCCACTCGGGGCTTCCACCCCGGGGGGTTGCAGTTCACCGGCCCGACCCCGGTGCACCAGTTTCCATCTTGGAGGCTGCAGTTTGCGTGCACGCGACCCTCGCTCCAGTTTCTGTCCAGGGGGCTGCGGTTCACGTGAGCGCGACCCCGCCGGTCTGGTTTTCCACCCCGGGGGCTGCCCTAAAGTTCTTTCCCGACGCTACCGGTCTGCGAGTCTGTGCCCTGTCCACAGCGCATGAGGCTGTCACTTACGGGCGGTGTAGGATCCCCACAGCCAGGCTCCCTCCCGCTGCCGTTTATCCTCCGATATCTGCCCGCAGAATCACGGCTCTACACTTCCTACCTCAAAACCAACCGCCTACGATATTCTGTTTGTAGAGATCCAGATCTTCTTACATCTCAGGCTGGTTTCGTGGGTACTCAGAGTGGTCTGGTAGATATCCAGCTCAATTCCGGGGACCAGTTGAAATAGGGTCCCCTACTCCTCCGCCATCTTCCCCCCCCTCCACGAATCTACATTTTTAATATGATTGTGTTGCTGCTGTGATAGCTCTTGTTGTTCTTATTGGTTAGTTGTGTAGAAGAGGAGTTTCTCTGTGGAAGTAGCTCAGCGAAGACAAAAGAGCATTCTGGAGAGTTAACTGCTAGAACAGCAACTGCAGACCCACACACTTTGCTCTTGAATTTGTTCTCTGCACTCTCAGGTTACTTCTCGCACTTTCCTGGAAAAGGAAAGACATGCTCTGCTATCTGGCATGGAACACACAGAAAAATCACCCCAGTCTCAGAAGCAGTGGTGGCCACTCACCCCTTTTGCACAGGCACAAATATTTTCTCTCTTTTCCCAAATTTGGGGAAGTGATGCATCTACTGAGGGAATCCAGGTGGCTCCCAGCAAAGCTCAGTGATAAAGGGAGTGGTTTCTGGAGCCAGATGACCAGAGTTCAAATACTAGCTGGACCACTTGGTCAAGTTACTTCATCTTGGAGCCTTAGTTTCCTCAGCTATAAAACAGCAATGATCAATTCCCCCGAGTTGTTGTGCAATTACCTGAATTAATATGGACAAAATCTAGCATATAATAAATGCTCCATTATTTTTAGCTACCATTGTTCTCCAGTCAAGGGCATACAGCATTCATAAAAAGCCATTTACTCAGCCCCACAATTCACATTGCTTAGTATTAGGCACCGGAGCTACAACAGGTTCAAGACAGGATCCTAATATTTAAGACTATTATAAACCAGTTAAGAAGACAAGAAAGGTAAGTTAAAAAAAAAAAAAGATAAATAACAATAGAAGTAGGGCCAGCTACTGTGCTAAGTGCCTTGATTGCATACATATAATACTAGATAAGATATTATTATTCACAAATGAAAAGCCTGAGCCCAAAGAGGTCTCCCCTGCTCTTTAAGTATCCCTCCTGATTACAAAGGACTGTGAAGTCAGTTTCTTCAGTCCCAAAATCCCCTGAAGTTGAAAGAGCAAGTATGAAAATCTTGGAGATCTTATTGAGGACAGGAAGTGGCTGAGCAAACAGGAAGAGCCTGGGGAAGCTGACTCAAGGAGGTCATACACCAGGATCACACGGGCCTTTCCATTTTGTTAATGCTAGCTCGCCTCAAGCTCAGGTTCATTCTCCATAGTCATCCTCTTGTATTCATAGTCCAAACTTGAGGGACCCTGTGTGCTCTCCTTTTAATGCCGCCAGCACTCACTCAATTCTTTGAGAACTGTCTCCATGTCCCTCAAATTGCTGAGGAGTGGGATGGGGTCTCCCTACCATTCCCTCCCAATCAGCCCCAGCCCTCACAGCTCCTTTATGCCAGCTCATAGATCCTATGTCTTTCAGCTGTTAAATGCCACTCAGTTTAGGACTACAGGGAATAACAAAGAATGAACAAGAGTAAGTAAACAAATCCGAGAATCTTAGGATGTTCCTGTAAATCATGGTCCCTGATTGATATTTGTTGACTTCTTTTTGTGAAGTTAATGAGGAGGTCTTCAGTGTTTGATTCCCTTCTTCAGACCCACAGAAGGGAGTTGATCAAACCTCTGCTCCCTCACTTTGCTAGACATATTCTTTTTTTTAAAAAAAAAAATTTATTTATTTATTTATTTGACACAGAGAAAGAGAGAGAGAGAGCACAAGCAGGGGGAGTGGCAGGCAGGCAGAGGGAGAGGGAGAAGCAGGCTCCCCACCGAGCAAGGAACTCCATATGGGGCTTGATCCCAGGACTCTGGGATCATGACCTGAGCCGAAGGCAGCCACTTAACTGACTGAACCACCCAGGTGCCCCTGCTAGACATATTCTTTTAAATGAATAAACCAACCAACAAACAGACTATATTCTTGGTGGTAAAAAACAGTACAAACCAACTCTATCTGAGATGGAAGTAGACTCATTGAGAAGGCTTTGAATGAGTCTCAGAAAAGTTATTCTCCTTCACAAATATCCTCCATGGACAAATAGAGGCAATAACTGCTCCTAACAAAATAGATATGTTACAAATAAAAAAAAGCAGGCCACAGAACCCTGAAAGAGCTGAATGTTAGGAAGCTTCATATATCGCACATCGTCTTCAAATCTGAAGCAGAAAGCATAAATATTAACTTTGATAACCCATAAGGCCACCAAAACCACTGAAAACAATTAAAATTCAGTCTGGATCTGTACAGCTGATTGTCTCTACAGGCTGAATTTTGTGAATAGCTTCACTTTCCTATTCAATTAGAATATATTACTTTTTTATACTCATTTGTGTTTCCAGTAGGATTAAGGAAGCTCAAACTGCATAGATGGATGGAGACCAAAAGCTAAATCTGATAATGATTGTTATTCTGTCAAGCTTAGGAGGTAGAGGGAGAGAAGAATGGCTTCTCAGACCCGAAACAATCATATTTCTGAGAATGATCACTCTAAACATTTAGAAAGATGTGTTTTTTTGGGAAATAGATTAATAAACAGTTTCATTTTCATTTAAAGTAAAATTTCAAACCATTTCTACTTTTAAAAAAACTGTACTTAAAATGACATGCATTTTATTTTACTAAAGTACAGGACATTAAGCAAAGGTTTGGTTGCCTTGGTGACAAATTGCTGTTACAGATGATGCACATCTCAGGAAAAGGAGATATAAAATGCTTTCAATATACTATGTGCATCATAGAAAAATGAAGAAATTAAAAATAAACTGGACCAAACATCTATATCTGTACTGTTTAAAGACATACCCTAACTTCAACAAAGGATCCCTTATGCTACTTTATATTTCTTGAGTTTCTAAAGGCCTTCATTAAGTGTCTCACAATTTACTGTCAACCACAAAGATTTTAAGGAAAGTTTTATAATTTCAGTGATTGAAGGTATGTGTATTTTTTTCTTAATTCAATGTCCCAGAGTTGTGTTCCTATTTGCCCAAATGACTTACTAATAAGGAACTAGCTAAGTATTGTCAACATGTCTATTATTGCCACTTCATATATCTGTTAAAAACACTAATCTAGAATACGAAGAAAGTAAATGTTTTTCCTTTCATAATTTATCAGAGTCCTTTTAATCAAAAAGGAGGTTTTGAAGGCCAATCTTCTAAAATGTACCCTTCTTAATGTATTGATAAACAGCTTACTAAAGAAAAAAAGTAAACTTTGAAAATCCTATATGAGAAAGAATCAATTGGTTCATAATTCACATATTATCACAGACTAGGAAAAGGTCACTGAAATGAAAAGAAACTTCACTGAGTAGAACAGTCGAGGAAAAGATTAATGGCAAATATGCAAGTGAGAGTCTTGTTTCTACCTTAAACTTTGTCTCTTGATTATTAATTATTTGGGTAAATTAATATAAATAATAAATACTTACTCAATTTTTAAGTGTCACCTGAAGAAAACGGCCATTAACATTCTGGTGTATTTCCTTCTTAATTCAGTTCTGTGAATTTTTTACATACTTAATTAGTGTTTCCTGATAGTACAGCACACTTATAAACATCTTTAAAGTCTGCAAAGCTGGGATGCCTGGGTGGTTCAGTCGGTTAAGCATCTGCTTTCAGCTCGGGTCATGATCCCAGGGTCCTGGGCTGGAGTCCCACATCAGGCTCCTTGCTCAGCGGGGAGTCTGCTTCTCCCTCTGCCTGCCACTCCCCCTGCTTGTGTTCTCTCTCTCTCTCTGACAAATAAATAAAATCCTTAAAAAAAAAATAAAGATTGCAAAGCATGTTTAACATGTTGAAGTTACCACAGTTTACTTTTCCACTCCTCTACTTCAGAACATTTATGTCTTTAATAAATGTTTCTAATACACATGAACCTTCTATCGACATATTTGCAATGTAAATGGAGGAGAAAAGAGTCAGAGAAAGGAGCAATTCTTGAAAAGAACAAATACTACATTAAAAATAATCCCAGCATGTAACGTATGATATGTATATTAAGATCTCATTTATATATTGTAATATATAATATAATATTTTTATATATAAGTGTTTATATTACATTCTATTCTATTCTATAAATAAGGGGGGAGAAAATAGAGTTAAACTTACATATGCTGATTTGTAAGGATGTCAGGCTCTACATCTGGGAGATGATTGATTTTTATGTAACTTACTAAAATTAGCAAGTTTAATTTTTGAATTTTGAATTTTGAACAGGGTGAAGTAAAAAATTTTGTAATAGCATTTAAACATGTGTACATAAAAAGATCAACCAGAAAAAGTGGGATGTAAGCATATACACAGGTTGAATAAAATTATATTTTAAAAATTCCTACAAGTTTTTTAAAATAGAAATAAAATAGAAGTATATCAAAATATGAATAATGATCATCTTTCAATGTTTGAGATATGGGTAATACTTCCTCATGTTCTTCTTTTTTACTTTTTCTAATATTTTATAATCCACATGAATTAGTTTTGTAATGGAAAAAAACATATTCTATACTTTATTAAAATAAAGAAGCATGCATGGCTTTGATTCCTGTCTGTTTGCTCTCTAGCTGTGAACTGGACAAATCATTTGATCTCCCTAATCCCATTTGTATCATCTGTAAAGACAATTAATGTCTGTTCTGCTTACCTGATGCATTTTTGTAAGAACTGAATAACAATGCCTATGGAAGTACTATATAAATCTCACTATTCCCTATAAATACATGATATCATTTGATCAGTGATATAACTAGAGGGCTAGATAAAGAGATGGAAGGAAAGATATCTAGTTCCTTTCACTCCTTAGCAGCTACCCAGTATAACTTAGCAAGCTACACTTAAAGAATGTTGAAAAAGAGGGACAAAAGAATGGGTGTTCAAGTAGGGAAGGAGGAACTACAGAAATTAAAGAAAAAAACTGCTTACAGACCTTTCATAATTATCACTGAAATCAAAAGTAAAATTCCTTCACTGCTGTGTCATACAACCCTAAGGCCATTATGATCAGATGCTAAGAGTACCCCAGATCACCAGATGTTCCTCTTACCTCATTATATGATGAAAAAAGACAATTGTTAAGTAGTCTCCTAATTTAGCCTTATCATTTCCTATATTGCTTTATTATACTATACCAAAATAAGTACTTCATCAAAATCAGTTACATGTTGGCAATGGTGTAATCTATTCTACCTCAAAATACATAGATTTTTAAGTCATTTGACTGTCCTGACAGAATACCTGTTGCACAAATAAAAACAAAACTTATAAAAATTAATGTTGCACACATACAATCTGGAAACATGAATTACTTTTTTTTTTCATTAAGTAATCTCAAGTAGATCACTTCACACATTTAAATGTGTTGAGGTATATTGATACCTCAAAAATCAGATTTTATACTGGACACCAAAACCCCACTAGTTTAGCCAGTGATTAAAAATACTTTCCTGTATTAAGAAGCTGGGTCACATCCCATTATCAAAAGCCATCATTTATTTTCAATTATAACTTAAAAGCCCATTTTAATTTGGCTTCTGTAGTGCATTTGTTTTGTAGAAAAGACACCACCTTGATATTACAGACTATAACTTGATATTACCAAAGGTTCTGTGGCCTGGAGAGTAAGCCCTCTGGTCTCTCTGCTATCCCCAGGTCCACATCCCAAGTGAGCAGATTTCAACAGGGGAAGTAGAGATCACATGGATATATCCAGGGTCTCACTGTGGCGATTAATTAACTTCTCTGGGGCTTAGTTTCCTCATCTGCAGATAGAAATATCTGAATAGATCAGTTTTCCCACAGTGTATTCTGGAACACATGGGTCCCACAAGATGCTCCACAAAAGATGGGTGAGGGTATAGTGGGATGAGGGGAATGTTAATATGGTGAACTTGAGAAATGCTGTATCCTGTACTCGCTGATAGAGAGAGTCACAGTGTGGACTGGCCAAGTAGGATTTAGAAGAAACCTTTGTAATTCATCCTAAATCACTGTTTCCATAGTTCACTTAAGCATGCAAACACTTTGGGAAGAAAAATAAAAGCATGCAAACACTTTGTTGTTTTAGGGGGAAGGTGGAGATGGTAAGAAATCCAAAATGCTGGAACACACTTTGAGAAACCAGGTTTTATAATTTTTCTCATCCTTTCTAGCACTGGAATTTTCTGATGCTATGTTGGTCTATGAAAAAGTAGTAAGATGTACCCTAATTATAAGACCATTACATCAGAAAATTTCACAATGTGAGTTATGTTCGAAAATTTACAATATGGTGAAAAACAAAAGACTGATAAAAGTCCCTACTGAAAATGATTAGTGCCAAATATCCATTTTTCCTTATATTTTACACCAAAAAGCGTTGTCTAATAGCAACATAAAGGAAAGTGAAAAATGGAATAGATATAATATTATTAAGCACTGAAGATTGCCTTCATATCCAAAATAAGGAGTCTTTATACAATGGCATCCTTTTCTTCCTATGCATAGAACATCTTTATCATTTGTATAATACATAAAAGTAAGAGCCAGAAAAAATATCTTTAAATTGAGGCTTCCAATTTTTAGACACCTGTGGTTGTAAGGTTGATGTATATTTAGTAGATGGGTGGACAGTGCAGAGTAAATTACAGAGAAAATAGAACAAATCAAAAGGAACCTAAAGCACATCCATTCCCCAGCACTTAGAGAAGCTGAAATGAGAAATGGTGTGGAGGCACCTTAGAGACCAGGGTCAAAGGAAATCATAGTAAAATTACTTTTCAGTTACATTCCAATTAGCCTCTATCCCATCTTGATGTCACTGAGGACATGCACTTGTTTGAGGGCTAGCTAATGGCTTGCTAACAGGGCTGGAGGAAAAGAAAGTGCAGTGCCGAGATCCTGGGGTTCATTTCGTCCTCAAATATTTCTTTTTTCTAAAATTAACCTTAAAATTTGCCTTCAGTTAGATAAACCTGAGTCCAGTCCCGGCTCTGGTCACTTCATAGCTTTATTAGTTTGGGCAAATCCTTTGATGTCTCTGAGCCTATTTCTCTTATACGTAAAATTAAGATGATAGTAACATAATTCGAACATAGTGTAAAGATTAGAAATAGTAAGATAAAGCATCCAGCACAGTAAAGAGGTCGTGACGATCATTAGACTTAAACCCTTTAAGCAGGTATGAACTAGGCACAATGGACAGTGGCGGATTCTGTGGTCAGTTCTGCTCCCACACCATTCTGCATAAAAACACCTCCATATACAGATGTCCAACATTCTCATGACCACCAGCCCCGCCCCCGGCTCTGTCAGTATGGTATGTTACGGTGAAATAGTTGAAAGTCATTGAGCACTGACCGTGCGCTAGGTAATGCGTTCAGCCTATCACATGCATTAGCTCACCGACTCCCCACAACAACCTGCTAGGTTGAAACTGTAACAAATGATAAACCTGGGAAATGAAGATGGTAACGGCACTGTCCAAGCTCATCCTGGCATCAGAGCTGGCACTAACTAGAAGCCATTCTGACTCTAAGCATCATACAGTTCTCCATCACACAGTACTACTACTTGTATCCAGATCCATCCTTGATGGAGTGGTTCTCTTCTGGTCTAGACAAGCACCTCCCAGCCTTTCCCTGAATAGCTTCTCTTTAAAGATAAAAACTATGTAGACCTAGTCTATTATAACCCTCCCCAGTGATACTTGTGCTATTAATTTCCTTTGGGACAATGCATAATGTTACCTTGTTTGCAGATATACTTTCACATAAATATGTATGTTATTGGCATGACAGTATTCTCATATACAACAATGAGTGCAATTTTAATGTCTGACCTCATAGACTCTGTAGTCTATAGACCCAAGTGGATAAAGAAGCCAACCATGAATTGAAATACATTTTAGAAAAGTCTGAAAGACAGAAAAGTTCCCTTAAGAGGCTAGAAGAAAGTATCTAATTCAAGGTACCAAGAAAAGCCTCCAGGATGGAGGTATGTCTAAGTTATGGCAAGAAGAATGGTAGGAAACCGTCAAATGAAGGTACCAATGAGAAATGAGAATGATATGGATAAGAGAAGGAATGGTGGATTAGGGAAATTGAAGGAGTTTAATGTATGGTAAAGGTAGAATGTGAGGGATAGGGTCCTAAAATGAGGCTGGAGTCTTGAAGCACAAGCCTTAATGGACCCTGTTAAGGAATCCAGATATGTGGCCTGACTGGCATAAGAGAGAAATATTATACCTCTTCAAATTGCCCCATAGAGATGCAAATCTCATCTGTCTTGTGCAGAGCCAGCCCTGCATTAGCTCTTATAAATCCAAATCTGGCTGCTGCATTATACCTGATTGCCTTTACCAATCTGATGCATTCACTCAACCCCAAGCTGTTATGAGAGTTGGTGGTTGACAGTTCACAGATGCTCCCCTCCACCAGAAAATTGTTCTGGGCTGGTGGAAGCCACTTCACCCAGGAAGGCTATGTGCTACCTAACAAAGGCTCTCTCCTTTGACCAAGCTTTCATCAGACTCCTCTGAACCCTCTGCTCCATTAGACTGGACCTTGGGTTTCCCTCTGTTCTTCAGAATCCAGTTTGAGTAAGAATTCTGCTCAGTCAGTATGGTGAAAATCCCCCACACTTGGTATCTGACCACTCTCTATTTGACCAAATTCTCATTCCCCACCCTTGACATTTTTCTGTCTTGGTCTGCCATCATCAAGAATTCTGTTGAGTCAGTTCAGCAAGAATCCTCCTTATCCCTTAGTAATTTTTCACCCACTGACTGCTTCCCTGCTCCTTGGTTATAAATTCCTAATTGTCCTTGTTGGAGTTGAGTCCTATTTCTCCACCCTATCACAAAACCCCAATGTAGCAGCTTCCCTTGAATAAAGTCTGCCTTGTCATCTTTAACAAGTGTCATGGATCATTTCTTTCTTTAACAAACCCATGACTGAAGGGTCATCTCTTCAGTGCAGGTAAAGGTCCAAAGCCTCCCCCATGCATTAGACCAAGCCTAGACTTGACCTTGAACCATACCTTCCCTTGTCTCTTTCTCCTTTCTTACTCTGCTTTACTCCCTCTGTAAAGGTTTTCCTGAAGAGCACGCTTTCCATAAATCGAGTACAACTGAATCCCTGTTCAGGCTGTTTGTAAGGCATGCCACCAAAATGGAAAAAAAAACAAAAAAAAAACAAAACTTTATGAGGTGAAATGCATATAAATGATATTAAACCAAGTAAAGTTATCTTTGGATAGATGACTCAGCAAGCAGTTATTCATGTAATGCAGCGTCTTGGCATGGCACCATTAGTCAGGAAACCCAGCCCAGAACACAAAAGAACTATTTTTAAATTACTCAAGTCATTAATGTGAAATCTTCTGAATATCAAACAGGAACTATGCAGACCACAGTAACCCTTCAGAAAGTCCTCCTCCCTTCAATCCACCCTCCTGACACCAAAATTGCTTTCTAACCTCTCTCTTTAAAGATTCCCTAGTTCCGTCTACTTCAATTCTATCACCAGCGGCCTCTCTTGTCCTCCTCATTTCTTCCTGATTGTATACAACTAAAGCATAGAAATTCCTCTACCACATACCCTCAGAGGTTAAGTAGAACCAGGTGGTGGGTGAAGGGGGAATAAAATGCTGGAAATAGGCATATATTTGTAATTTCTGTTCCATTGTTGTCAAAGTGTTCCACACGTTTTCTGATTGTTTATATGAGGATTAAATCCTTAATGTTTTTCTCTAACATTCTTTCCATTTTGTTTCTTAACAAGTGTGCTCTATCAATAAAGCAGAAGCACAGTTCAATCCCTGAAAGAAAAATGGCGGTTGGAGGGGGCCACCTCATAAAATGGGGTAAAATTAAGATGACTAATATGTGCTCCTTATCTCTCTCTCTTCACACACATCTTGAAGCCAAATGCTTATTATTATTAATAGGGGGGTTCGTGAGTACCAAGAGTGACTTCCTTAAAGAGGATGAAGTAGGGCGGCAAAATTACAAGAAGATCAAGAATTGTCTTCCTCAAAGAAAATGATTAAAAATATCCACCTTATGACCAATGTGGCAGTTTTGAGATTGTGAAAATGCTTTGCACTCATCCCTGGAAGCCCCACCACAGCATTCAGATGTCCATGGATGATCCTTCCAGAGGCGCTGCCAGGAGCTAGCTGTACTTTGCTAAAGTGAACCACCAGAACTAAGGAAAGTCATTAAAATCTTAGCCTTGGAAATGTATCTTTGAAATTCTTCCTTGCGTTGGCAGCGGCAGCAGCAACAGCAGAGTCCCACTTACTGCAATGTGTCAACACAGACCTGTTACTCTGAATGTACAGCACTGGGTACAGCAGAGCTTTGCTTGCCAGAGCCTTCAGGAAGCCCATTTTCTGTCATGTGGGTTGCTCTTCTATTTTATTAAATGCAAACTAAGGAAAATCCCCTTTTTTATGCTTCAAGAATTCTGTGTGCATACTTCAGGTGTCTGATTTATATGTTTTTCTAACCAACTCCAAAAAGAAAATATGATCGTAGGTATTTTTTTTAAGGGCTGCAATGCCAGATTTTATTCCAAGGAGTTGAAGCAATGGATGGCTAAGGCTGCCTCACCTTTCAATCTATTTAGTCAGAATGAGATCAATTCTCCCATGCAGTTGTGAGTTCCTTGAACAAAGTCTCTGTCTTATTCAATGTTGTATTCTAAGCATCTACCATATAATTAATTAGTGCTTAATGGTTTTGAGCTGAATTTCTTCCATCCACATAGTAATAGTGTAAAAAGCTTCTCTTGCATACCTGGGAGTTATTCTGATAAACTGATGCCTAATAATGTATATTTACACTTCCGTCCTCTCATTAAATATATTACTATCAGATGAGACCTTATATTCTCAGTTGTATGTTGAGAAAACTGCATATTCTATTTCCTCAATATTTCCTCTCAGTGCCAATACTTTACACGAAAAGATGTTTCTGCCAGATAAACTCAAGCGATTGATAACTAGGGCTAACATACAGTTTAATATCAACATTATATATTATTTGTATTCTATTGTAGTCCCTTTGATTTCATAATTATGAATTTGGGATTAAAGGATGAGGACAGAATTGCTTCAGAATATTTCTAGCTTCAGTTAATAAGTATTGTTAAACTTTTGTTTATCCCCTATTTTCTGCTATCTCAATACCTTTTGGTGGTCAGCATGGCATCCTACTGAAAAATAAACTGGGATGGAGGTAATAAATTGCAAGTAATATAATTGCAAGCTAAACCTAAACTGGCAAACAGGTGTGCCCTGATAAGCAGACTTGGATCCTCTACATGAAAACTGAGCTGACTCTGCTTAAAATAATACCCTGGAAGAGAGCAATGGAGTATTCAGCAAGATGAAACACCAGAACTCACATGCTGAAAAGACTATTCCACATTAAAAACAATCAAGAGGTTAAGAGACTCTTAACTATAAGAAACAAATTGAGGGTTGCTGGAGGAGAGGTGCGGGGCGGGGGACAGAATGGGGTAATTGGGTAATGGGCATTAAGGAGGGCACTTGATGTGATGAGCACTGGGTGTTATATGCAACCGATGAATCACTAAATTCCCCCACCCCCCGAAACTAATAATACACTATATGTTAACTAACTTGAATTTAAATAAAAAAATTTTTTAAAAACCTAATCAGTGTCTTTAAGATAATTTCATGATAGGAACTCTCCGAGAACACACACATTTGGATAAATTTATGATGGTATTAAAAAGGAATATTTTACTGGTATCACTGGACATTTTAGAGAATTTAATGGCTTAGAATAAAAGTCTGGTGAAGGCAATGAATACACACAACTTTGGAAATTTCTTGGGCAATATAATGTGCAGTTCTATGTAGAATTCTCAGTGATGTCTTTCAAAGGTATTCTTTATTGAATAAAGGTAATCTTGATTGAAGTCAATTTTAACATTTCACTGATGAAAGTTACCTAGTCACTAGGACTGTATTGTCATTTGTACCATGGGAGTTAAAGGCAAAATCTCTAATAGAAAGGCTGCCAAAATATGCAAATAGAAATCTCTGGCCATAGGGGTCAATAGAATACTGCTGAGGCAGGCTCAATTCTGACAAAATAAGTCCTACACAGGCTGAGATGCATCAAATCACTGGACATGGAGTTCAATGTTTCTAAAAGATAGTGCTGGGGTGCCTGGGTGGCTCGGTTGAGTATCCGACTTGATTTCGGCTCGGGTCATGATCTCAGGGTTGTGAGATCGAACCCCACATTAGGCTCCATGCTCAGCTCAGGGAGTCTGCTTGAGATTCTTTCTTTCCCTCTGTCCCTCCCTCCTCTGCTTGCTCAAGCTCTTTCTATATAAATCAATCAATCAATCTTTAAAAGGAAGTGCTTCCTTGAGAGCAGGTACCATTTAAAATACCTTCTGTTAAAGATCAGAAATTACTGCAGTGCCACTTGGTAACAGGTAACTTTGGTTCATCACATAAAGGAGCTAAGATATGTCAGAAGGGCCAAGATAAATTGCTTTACTATTCTGCAACATCCGCATAAATGACCATGAGTATGAAAAAAAGTAAAAAACATGCTCAATAAAAATTTTAAAATTAAAAATGAAATATGATCCTTTACTATAGTCGATGGACCACAATAGTTGATAGAGGCTAGAGTCTGTATAGTGAATGTACCATAGGGACCCTTCATGGAGAAGATTTCAAGTTAAATGCTACAAAAGCCTATTGAATAAGACAAGGTTTGTACTAACTTGAATCAAGTCCATCATAGCTGAACAATGGACATTATTTTTAGATTTCCTAAATTATTTTAGTACATAGCTTGTAATATATAAGGCATTGGTAATTACTAGTTTGTTGAATTGAAGTCTCTTTGAGGGCCAGTATCAATCCAGCTATTAGACTTATTCAACCAAAATCTAGACAGTTATCTTTGCATTGAGGGAAAAAAACCTGAAAAGTCACTAAAGTGTTTAATCACAGCATCATTTGACTATTTGCACATATAGAGTGAACTAGACAAGTTGTGTCAGGGTTAAATTCTAATCAAAGTTAAGGCTTCATGGAGTCTACATGTGGTTGTGAACAAAGCATTTGAGAAACTTTAGTGGCCAGAAGGTTTTTCTGATGGTCTGAAATTGGTTTAATAATCAAGATTTCAAAATTGGAGTAGTACTTTACATGTATCGCCTTGTGTTTAAAAATGAAAATATAGGGTATTGGTCAAGAATCTACATTGATTCTGTAAGTCCATTCCAGGGGAATAACTTTACAAATGCCATAGACTTTTTTTTCCCCAAACCATCTTGAAGTGTTCCTAGTTCCAGTATTTTTTTTTTTCTGACAGCAGGTCTAGATTTACTTCCTTCAGGTTGGAATCTGGCCACATGTGTCTCCTGCCATCACCATGCCTCATCAGCCCCAGGAAAATGCTCATACTGAAAGAATAAAGTAGAATATTCTGGATATGTCCAGGCAGACAGAATTTGCCAGGTTTATCATTTCCTAAAATGGTATTCCATGTTCACTGTTGGGAGTCATTCCTGCTGATGAACTAGGGAGGCAATATATCTTTGGCTTTCATCTCCAATTGTAATTACATGGCAAACAAAAATAGATTCTAGTTGCTGGTCAATCTGTTTTACTCCTCATTTCATTTTGCCAAAAGATTTTCCTCTCTGGCTTCTCTTGTACTCTCAACTTCTATCCAGAGAAGCCCACTCACAGGCAGTATTACTGAGCAATTTTAAGTTTGCTAAAGATATCAGAGTAGATGAAAGAGGGGATTTATACACAGCACATTTCATGGCAAAAACTCTTAAGTCTCTCTTTTCTCCAAAGACTCCATTGCTTTAACAGCAGCTACACTCAACCTCTCTGTCTGCCCTCTCCTCAACTTTGCCATACAATTCAATTCTGCCCCCACACCCTCATATTCCACTCACCCCCATGCAGGGAAGGAAGGAAGGAAGGAAGGAAGGAAGGAAGGAAGGAAGGAAGGAAG
>NW_023270807.1:40674869-40788164 GCF_011800145.1 Mirounga leonina
GGAAGGAAGGAAGGAAGGAAGGAAGGAAGGAAGGAAGGAAGGAAGAAGGGAACTATAACAATTCATACATAAAGGCAACAAAATCCAGCAGAAGGTAGCAGAGAATGGTAGCTCTGTCAAGACTCCTAGGAAAACAACAGCACTAGTTTCAATCAGGCATCCCCATGGTGTGGTACCACTCACTCCATTCAGCATAACAAAACAGTTACTCCAAACCTAACAGACTTTCTCGGAGAAGTACTATTTTGCAGGAGTGCAGATTAAGGAGGGCACGTGTTATGTGATGAGCACTGGGTGTTATACGTAACTAATGAATCATTGAACACTACATCAAAGACTAATGATGTACTTACTACACAGTGGCTAACTGAGCATAATAATAAAAAAAAATTCTACTTCATCTACTTTAAAAAAAAAAAAAGGAGTGCAGATTCTCTTCATACTGTTTCTGTAGAAACTAGGCACCTGGACCAGTATGATTTCCTACCACAGTAATTGAGATCTAGAGGCCTGTGCCTTTAAGTTCCAGGAAGCAGAAGAAGGGCAGTGTAGTCAAAATGTGAGGTTACCTTTCCTATGCAGATGAAAGAGTAAACTCATTGGATTAAAATTCCCCAAAGTCACCTGGGTCTAGATCTCATGAGTTCCAATGGAAAGGGAGACATCTTCCCTCTCTGACAAATAGCTACTAACAGGATCTCAACTGATTATCAAACAAATGCTAAAGAGTTTTCATCTAAGTGGCTAATAATGGCGGGGAGTAGATTTAGGAGAATTATAATTATACTTGTCAGGAGTGATTTACTTTTGTTTATTTTGCATTCCTAATAGTGATTTGCTCTTTTAAAGTTTCATAGCTGCATTTCTAATATGATTAGCTCAAAATAATAATTGCTTCAGTGAAGGATTTATGTGGAAATCCTATTTATTCCATGCTTGTTTATTGCTAAGTCAATATGGAAAGATATAACATTTATTAGCTAATGGGACATTTGTCTTCTGAAAAAAGCCTTCTTTTTAGGAAATTTGGTTGATTTTCATGACTGGAATATAGACCACAAAAGGCAAGTATATTTGACCTCAGCCAAGAGAACAGGCACAATTCTGCATATGCAGGAATTGTGAGATACAACTGGACACAATTCTATGCAAGCACATTTTATAGAGATATTTCAAGTTCTATAATAAAAATAAATGATACTATAATGTGAAGTCTCTAAAAAAAGTTCTGGCCTCTTTTTATCAGCTTACATATATATAAATTCAAAATAAAAATATTCTCTTACATAAGTCTAATAGATTTGTGACGGTGAGAAAAGATCATGGTGAGATTGTTAATTAGTTAAGAATCATTGGAATGACGTATGTACTGTAAAAGTAGACAAGCAACTTGCCTTTTAGCACTATGACTCATTTTGATTGTAATTGCTTTTGCAGGACTTCTACCCTTTCCCCAACCTTTATTTTATTAGCACAAAGACAACAAAATTCAGCAGAAGATAGCAGAAAAAGGTAGCTCTGTTAACATTAACTTCTTGGGGAGGTTCTGCCTTAGAATATAAGTGGCTGTAGACTGCAGAGTATCAGAAAATGTAGAACTGTGTCCTCTGATGGGCCCCACTCTGCCCCCACTTACAAACCCAGCACCCTACATGAATTCATTCCAGTTTAAAACAGTCATGCCATGTAATAATCTTTCCTCATAGAAAACAGAAAGCTAAGCAACAACAAAATGTTTGCTATTAATTACCATTTTATAATTAATCCTAACCTGGCAAAGCCAACTAATCTTAAAATAAATCAAACTGTACAACTAAGGGAATAATATACAGAGTGGGGGAAAATTTCATTCTATCCAAATGCGTGAGAACTTTCCATAATGTTATTAATGAAGGAAAGAATGAACATATACTTTTATATCAGTCCTTAGTCATGTTATGTTTGGAGAGACATATATCAACATGGGGAATATCCAGTATATCTAAGACCAGATCACGTCCTTGGATTCAACTGTGTTCTCAGCATAAACCTAATGCCCAGAATTGAATTAATGGGCTAACCATAAAGTGCTAGATTTGAACGTAACTAGCATCTTCTAGCTAAAATTAGTTATATTTTGAGTTTAATGATACCATATGTATTTTGCTTTCCAAATTTTCATAAGTAGAATCTTTCCTTTGTATCATTTTTTTTTTTTAAGTTTCCCTAAGTGCTCTTCATCTGTTATCTTGATTCATGGACAGGTGAAAAGTCAGTCTCATCAACCTACATTTTTTTTTCCTTTTGTACCAAGTTAATTCAAGTCTATTAGTACATTAATATGCAGCCAATTAAGCATAAATTAAGCAGCCTATGTGTCACAGAATTAATACCAGAGAGACAGGCAATTATAAAGGAGTGTAATTTGGCATCTCCTGGTAATATTTACATTTAGGTTCACAAAGTCAGAGATTATGTTATTCCTGAATCACGTTACTTTGCTGAATGCTTTATTGAAACATAACAGCAACAAGAGAAACAAGAAAATAAACCCCTTCCTCCTATAACACATATGTGAAGCTTTTTAAGAAATCACCATTTACCTCAGTTATTTCATTTCATCATAATTTGGTTTTGAACTCTTGGCTTCGTAGTAAAATCCCATCATCAACTTTGCAAGATGCAGAAGAGACTGCTCTCACATGGCCGGCCCTGTCAGTGTCCCACCTAATTGGGCTCAGTCCCTGCACCACTGGCACATTTCCTGGCTATAGCTCCTAGGACATGAGTTCTCACTGTGAATGAGCTGAAATGCAGACAAAATACAAATTAGATTCTTCCTGTAAATGTGTGTATTGTACAGGAATCATTTCTGGTAACATTTTCCATGTAGGATTTAATTGTTGGAGAGCTTTTCTCTTCTATCTGCCAAACCTCTTTTTTTTCTTACGCTCTTTGAATAATAAGGCACACGAGCCTGCTAACACATAAACAATACTAAACTGGATTTTGAAAGACAGTCTATATGAAACAGAATTCATATATCTTGATTTATTATACATTCATCTGATTCTTCACATAATAAATCAACAGACTTACAGAGAAACTTCAGGCTTCACAATTTTACTTGACAATGTGGAAGATACAGAATGAATCTAAAATATCCCTGTTTGCAAGAAAATCATAATCTCTTTGAAAGAAAGAATCACACAATAAGCAGCACAAACTGTTAAAGATATTATATTAGTAAAGCTAAATTGTGAGTTCTCTCTTTAATATGGGATACCTAAGGGGTATCTCAGACCTAACAAGACCAAAGCTGAAATCCTGTTCTTAGTCCCCCAAACCTATTCTCCCATAGTCTTCCCCTTCTAAATTAATGGCAAATCCATCCTTCCATTTGGAGTCAATCTTAATTGCTCTCCTTTTTTCACACATTACATCCAGCCCAAAAGCAAATCTTGCTAGATGTCCTGACAGGATATATCCAGGATTTAGCCACTTTTGATCACCCTCACCGCTACCACCCTGGCCCGAGCCACCACCATTTCTCATCCAGATTACAGTTATAATCTCCTAACCAGTATCTCCTCTTCCTTCTTGCCCACTCTAAATTTAATCCAATTCAGTAGTCAGAGTGATTATGTTAAAATGAAAAATAGATGATGCCACATGCTAAAAACCCTCCAGGGGCTTTCTGACCCATCAAAGTAAAACCTAATGTTGTATAATGGTCTACATGGTTTGTCAGGATCTGAGTTCTATCATTCACCTGACCTCACTTCCTATAGCTCCTCCCTTCTTTACTCCATTCCAGCCACAGCACCCTTCTACTATTCTTCTACTTGGTGTGGCATACTCCCATCTCAGGGCCCTGGCCTGGTCCATCTGTCTGGAATACTAGCTCTCCTGGGGTTTGCTACCTCCCCTCTTTTAAGTCTTTGCTCACAAACTGCCTCCTTGGTGGGTATTTCCCTGACCACCTTATCTAAAAGTGAAGTTTCAACTAGTCCTCCCAGCCTCTTCTCCAATTTAATTTTTTTCCTAATTCTTACCACCTCCTAAAATATAAGTACTGTAATTGTTTATTTTGTTTATTGTTTTTCCTTATCTATTAGGATATAATCAGTCTCCTATCTCTTGCTTACACTGATGTATTCCCAGTACTCAGGAAAGTGCATGTCACATAGTAGGTATCAAATAAATGTTTGTTAAAGGAATGAGGCCACTTAAAAAAATCTTAGGAAGCTGAATTAGCCCTTTTTTTCCAAAAGTGTCCTTTATTCATACTTAAATACCAATTTATGTAATTTTCATCTACTTAACAAAACTGAATCAACGTATCACACTTTAAAATTTCTCAAGTGAAATATCTGATTAGATATCTAGAAATCTGTTTTATTTTTCTAAATAATGTCCTATTTTCTTAAATATGCTTTTCTATCTTCATATTTATTTTCTATTCAGGCCAAAAAAAAAGGGGGGGGCAGGGAGTTATTACTTTTTGGGCACTGAATCAGTGAGGAATAATAACATTGGCTGCTGAAACAATCAACCCCTAATCTCTTTGCCTTAACACAATAATGATGTATTTCTTACCTATGCTATGGTCTAATAGCTTTCCTTCTAAATGATGACTCAGGATCTAGGCTTCTTCCATTTTGTGACATTGCCATCTTAAACATATGGCTAGGCAAAGTTGCCAAGGAAAGGGAAAGTGAGTGTGGGATGATTATGCAGGGGATTTTATAGCCATGCCTAGAAGTGGCATATATCACTTTCACACTGGCCAAAATACAGTCAACTGAACTACTCGAGCTTCATTGTGTTCCCACAAAGAGAAAATCAAACAGGACCTCAATGTCCAAGTAGAAGAATATTCCAGAAAAAATTAATCCATTCATCCAGCTATTCTGAGAAGAGATTTTGGGTCATCAACTCTAAAACTCTTGAACAAAATTCTGAGGGTTAAAGCAAAGGCTATAAGCAGAAGAGTCAGATATAGAAGGGAAGCATTGTAATGGTTCCACAAGAGGAGTTATGTTTCTCACATTTAGCATTAGCTTTGGCTAAAGAATCTCTAGGGAGGCAATTTTTTTAGTTCAAATTGTGTTGAGAAGTCTCCTTATACCAATTAAAGAAAGTATACCATTGGACAGTCACAATTTTGTTTCTTTTTTGTCTAAGCTGCCTCTCAAATGAACACTTTGTCTATATCAAAAGATCCCCAGGGTGAGCACCATAATTCCAAATTGTCTTTGGTAAAATTGTGAGAGAAAAGAATGCATACGAGTTAGTGTTACAGTGAGAATCATAAAGAAATCAGGTGTTTGGCCTGGAAGAAGCACAGTTTCAGAATGAAAAGACCCCATGAAAACAGCAAAGTGCTGGTGAGACTTGTACTTATGTGAACTTTAGTCACTGGAACTTGGTCAAAGACCAATTGTCACCCATCAGGGACCATAAAACCCCCTGATTCAGGGCAGATGAAATTAAAACAAAAGTAATTCTCAGGAACACAGAAATAAAACTGAAGAAAAAGTCCTTACAAGGTTTTGAAATGGTGACCTGGGACCAAATTTGTCCAAAGGATGTTGAAAAAAAATCTCCCGAACCTGTCAACCCCTAGGTTGGCTTGAAAAGAGAGTTACAATCCCATCCTCTTCCTATAGACTTTTATAGACAAACAACATTCAAGACAGACAGGCAGACAAAGCAATGCACTGGACAAGCAGGTAATGGATGCTAAAAAACAACTTCACTAAAGGACAATGCTAATCTGGTCAGAAAACCAAAAGATTTAGAAGGATTTATTCCTAGGAACACAAAATAAACTCGGTGTGAAGGGCCTTTAAGAAAATAAATAAATTGGAAAATAAATAAATAAATGTACTGAAGCTCAATTTGAGCTGTAAAATATTATTATTTTATAAAATATGGCTCTTCTCTCCTCCAAATAGGAAACAAGACAAAACAACAACAGCAATAACAATGCTGAAGGGTTTGAATGAAATGCCAGTTCTGCACAAACTTACCTCTCAACCAAGGACTGGTTCGGTCCTTCAGCAGGAAGAGATAGAGGGGTCTCAAATTGAAGAAATCAAGATAGAATAATAGAGCAACCACTGATATTCTGACATTGTCCTGACACTCACACATAGGCCATGTTATTTTCCTATTGGACATAAACAAACTCACAGAATACCAACCTCAGAAAAGTTTACTCTGGAGCCATAGTAAAATGAAAAAAGGTAAGGCTATTTCATAATTTTATCTAATAAAGACAAAAACAAGCTCATCATGCACCCACAAAATACCAAACACCTCTTCTCTTGGCAAAATGAATGACTGTTACTTCACATATTTCAGTTTTATCCTTGTCCTAGTTTTCCTTTTCTATAGGGGTACCCAATCATATAATTAGCCCTGCTTTCTGACATTTCTATCATCCCTAAATATCCAATATAGACCTGCTTCCTCACATCCTATCATCCCTAAGCATCTAATCTAGACTTGCTTCTTTAGTCCGTTCCCAAAACCCCCAACCAAAGCCTAAATCCTATAGTAGTTTTTTTCTAACACCCTTTCACTGAGTGTATTAGTGTTCTGTGGCTGCCATAACAAATACCACAAACCAAGTAGCATAAAGCAACAGAAATTTATTCTCTTACATTCTAGAGGCCAGAAATCTGAAATCAAGGAGTCAGTAGGGTTGTACTCTGACATCTGTTGGCATTCCTTAGTTCGTGGCCTTGTGGTACCATCTTTCCAATCTTTGTCTCCATGATCACATCATTCACTCCTCTGCTTTGTCTCATATAAGGATATCTGTCATGGGATTTAGTGCCTACCCAGATAATCCAGAATCTCTTCATCTCAAGAGCTTTAACTTAATTCCATCTACAAAGACTCTTTCCAAATAAAATTAACATTTACAGGTTCTGAGAATTAGGACATGAATGTATCATTGTGGGGGCCACTGCTCCACCCACTGAGAGACTTCATAGTTCCCCGTATTCTTTCTCACTGCAATGAATAATAAACCCTACTTGTTCAACTACAAGTGTCTTCCTGGTGGTCTTTGGCTAGAGGGCGTCAACAAAAGAGAAAATGAAACAGAATTCAGTGAGCTCAAAGCTATGACACAGGTATTAAGGACTTCAAGATCCAAATGAAAAAATATTCCAGAAGACTTGGATCCATTCATCCAACTGCTCTGACATGAAATTTTTGGTCATGATCTCTAAAAATCTATGTTGATAATAAAAGTCTTTTCATGATTTAGAGAGTGATAAGGAATGGTCAAGAGAAAAAGAAAATAATAGGAGAAAGAAAGCAAATAATTCAGCCTAGGAAATAATCAAGACTAAGAGCAGGTGAGGTGAAATACTCTTAATCATGAGAATAACACTCCATTTACCTCCCTTCCTTCCTTCCTTCCTTCCTTCCTCAGATGATCCACCCTGGCCTTTTCCTCTAGTTCCTCATTAAATTGTATATTTAATACAATCAAAGCCAAGATAATGCCTTCTGTCTCTTATGTGTCCTCTGCCTCAGTTGAGGTATGCTACACAGAATTCAATTAAATATGTGAATAAACTTCCAATATGCTTTTTTTCCCCTTTTATCTTATTAGTGGCATTTTCTTAATTGGAAAATTCTTTTTTAAGAAGAAAACATAAAGCCAATCATTGATTACAAGTTTGACAATAATACCTTATTAACGGTTCAGAGAAGTCATCATTCTTTTAAAAAATGTTTGAGAATAGACATCTCAGAATCTTGTGAAATGAAGAACAACTCTAAACCATTACTTCTAATCTTCACCTGAAGTACTTTTTAAAAATTCTGATACTAGGACTCTACTTCAAATAAATTAAATCAGAATCTCTTGAGGTGGAGCCCAAGAATTCTTATGTTTTACAGTCTCTCTGGGGGATTCTTGTATGCTTCCAGAATTAAAAAGTATTGCTCCAAATGGGATATGGGTTACATTACAAATTAGTTGCCTCATATACTATTACTTTTGCAGAGAATATGCTAGAAACAGAAACATACAAAAGTTCTGACAAAAACAGCTTTAACAGCCAATATTTCTGGCTAAGGAATTTAGATAATTGGAAACTTCACACTTAACACTGTAGAGAGCACTGATGTAATAAATTCCAGCAAGATTATGGTGAACAATTAACATAGTTGCCATCATGGTTTGTGAAGATGTGATAAGTATTTTTAAAATTTCAGAATTTAGGGGCGCCTGGGTGGCTCAGTCATTAAGTGTCTGCCTTCAGCTCAGGTCATGGTCCCAGGGTCCTGGGATCGAGCCCCACATCGGGCTCCCTGCTCGGCGGGAAGCCTGTTTCTCCCTCTCCCACTCCCCCTGCTTGTGTTCCCTCTGTCACTGTGTCTCTCTCTGTCAAATAAATAAAATCTTTAAAAATAAATAAATAAATAAAATTTCAGAATTTACTATAAAATCATTTTTAAACCAATGTATAGAAAACTATCCCTTTTTAATGTCTGCAAGAACATAGAGTCAAACATTAAAATGAATTTATTTTTTGCCATGGTACCTCTCCTAGCACTTGGAACAGTAAAGAACTCTAGGACTTGCTATTATTACAAATGATATTCTCTTATGCCAGTTGGGTCTACATGCCATTTATATATATATATACATATACATATACATACATAGATATACATATACATATACATATACATATATATAGGCGCCTGGGTGGCTCAGTCGGTTAAGCATCTGCCTTCAGCTCAGGTCATGATCCCAGGGCCTGGGATCAAATCCCACATCGGGCTCCCTGCTCAGTGGAAAGTCTGCTTCTCCCTCTACCCCTCCCCCTGCTCATGCTCTCTCTCTCTCTCTCACTCTCACTCTCTCTCTCTCTCAAATAAATAAAATCTTATATATATGTATATATATATACATATATATAAGTACATATATATACATGCCATAAAAATAAATATATTTACATTTTTTTTTAAATTTTCAATAACATGGTCAAATCAGTAAAACCAAAGTCTGGCTTAAGGACCTAGTTAAACCACCAAAGAGGATTTTTTGGTTTTTTAGTTTTTTTTCCCCAAAGAGGGTTTTTTTGATTGATCAAACTATTTCCTCCACTGATATTAGCAGATGAACTCAGATGAAGCTGAATGACAAATATGGCTCTGCCAGAAGGAAAATGATGGGCTCCCTGCAATTTTATGCTCTAGCCACATTTTCAAACAAGGAGAAAGAGCCACTAACCCCAATTCATCTTATGTCTCCTCGTATCAATTCATTGATACAGAAAACCTTTAGATCATATCGACTGAAATCTGAAAGAATGATTCACCTGTTAAACATGAAGTTCCAGAAGAGATCGTAAATGGGAAAAATAGCTTAATGCTAATTCCTTTTCCATTTTAAGTGTAAGCAAATTTTTTATATTCAGAATAATAAAGTAATAATGTTACTTGATCTCTTTCTCATGCCAAGCAATGGAGGCAGTAGAACTTAACTGATGGTTAAGAGCCTGGGTTTGAATACCGTGTTTGTCTAGTGCAAGTGCAAGTTGTTTAGCCTCTCTGCATCTCAATTCCATTCTCTGTATAATAGAGATGATATAATAATATTATCTACCTTAGAAGGCCGAGAAAATTGATGAGGATAAATGTAGAGTATATATAAATGAATACAGTGCTTGGTACATAGTAGGTAATGGGTGCAGGGGTACACCTCCACATGGTTAATTGATCTTGCAGTGCAGTAGCCAACCTCACTGACAGGTCTCCTCTGCTTTCCCTACAAGGAAAGTCTCATCTCCCAAAGTCACACCGACAAGCTGATTATCCTTGGCCTGATGGGGATCTGCAAATCTCTCTTTTTCTCACTGGTGCCCATCAATGTTGTCTAAGCAACTGTTGTGTGGGGGGGGCGGCGGGGGGAACAAATTGGTTGACTGATCAAAACATTCACCGTTTTTCTAATGTTTTACCATCAAAAAGGAACACAGCCTAAGGGCAAGTAGTTAAGCTAATTACTTTCAGGATCACACAAGAATAGACAAGCAGGCTCAGCTTAATATGTGAAAATCTTTGTAGCTACTTAGGAAAACCACTGCCCAATTTATAGTAAGGTGGATGAATGCTGTTAATTAAGGAAACATAACTAAAGTATACTATGAAAAGTAAAGTACCCTTGATTTTCAAGAAAAAAAATTATTTCTTTTATTTACATTGCATATATACCAAGATTAGAGCTGCAGTATTTAAATATCACCTTTGCTTATGTGCTAATTGTTTTGATTTAAATTTTGTTCTATTTTGCATGCATATTGTCAAGATATGATTTACATATACTTTTCTTCTGTTAGCAAATAATGTACATTGGAAAGTATGAGATTTGTAATTTGTTGCTGACTTAAGCAATTACTGACTTGGAATGAATATTTTTCTTATTTCTCCCTAAAAGGATGGGGATTATTTTTTAGTTATTGTTCAATCCAAGAGTTTTCATATAAAGTGTTCTTTTATATATATTCCACTGCAGTTCCCAGATTGATTAGTTACATGAAATGGATTTTAATTTTAGGTATTTTATTTATGGTATTTGTCTATATCCGTTAAAGCATTACTTTCTTAAGCTTAGCATACAATTTCTCTATCATTCCTGTGTATACATATTCAGGTCTCAATAATTTTCACCTGTCTGTTTCTTTAAATCTCCACACTTCTCTGTCATTTATTTCTAGAATTCAGTTGCCCCAAGCTGACTACTGCACTGCTGAAACTATAAACCATCTCCACCCTGGTCCATGAGGATCCCTTCTTAACAGGCCAAAGTTACATCAGTCTTAATTTATTGACACCACATATGGCAAAATAATTTGCTCTCTGGTTTCATCTATGTCTTTTTGGCAATTCAGTAGTCTAGGTTTCTTCTGCCCATAAAATACTTGAGTTTTGGATTATTATTTTTCAAATTATTAATATACTTTGCATTTCTTCCTGCTAAAATTCATTTTGATTTGCAATTGCCCAAACTACTAATCTATGCCCTCACTTCTTTTTTCCAAATTTGCCTACAATATTTGTTTCTTAACAATTAAGTATTTTCAAAAATAACACAAAAATATTAATAAATAATGCCTTTTAAATTTCAGAGCATGTTTCTCTTGAAATTTTGTAAGATATAAAGCCATTACATATGTACATACAAGGAAGAGTCAATTTTTGAATGAAATAAAAATAACAAAGGTAGTAAAACAAATGAAAATGTTACACATCCTCCTTGTTTTTAAAACATGTAGAATTCATGTTAAAAAAAATAATGAAAATGAAGGAGCTGTTAAAATCATACTTTACTTTGAATCTTCCAGAAAGTACTAAGGAACCTAGATCTGTAAATATCTAGAAGGATTATAGAATCTTAGATTGAAAGGAATATTAGATAAAATTTCAAATGAAAAACCCAGCCTGAATGCTGCTTCCTTGTTTACTTATCCTTATTGATCTTTCTTCTGCCATAAACAGAATCTCCTAACAAGTCTGTACTTGCTTCCTCAGATGTTTAAAGATTTTTTATTTATTTATTTGACAGAGAGAGGCAGCGAGAGAGGGAACACAAGCAGGGGGAGTGGGAGAGGGAGAAGCAGGCCTCCCGCGGAGCAGGGAGCCCGATGCGGGGCTCGATCCCAGGACCCTGGGATCGTGACCTGAGCTGAAGGCAGACCCTTAACGACTGAGCCACCCAGGCACCCCTCCTCAGATGTTTATAGATTATTATGTTAACTCCCATTTCCATTCCTTCCTTCCTTTGATGTACTTTTAAAATATCTTACCATTTTAATGGCTACCATGAACACACACTCTTTTTTCATGTGTATTTTAAAATGTGATGCTTGAAATTAAATACTTGATTCTAGACAATCTTTAATTGGTAGTGTAAGCAATATAGTCAGTTGACAGTGCCAGGCCACCATTTGCATGGTGAATAATGCTCCTTGGAGTTATGTAACACAATGGCCCAGATTAGCACTCAGCAATTATTCCCACCTTCTTCAAGTATGTTGTCTAGTACTCCAGTGACTGGAAATCTTAAACCTCTACTTCTCAGACATTTTGCAGCTAGAATTTTGGTCTACCAGTCAGAAGCAATCATGAGATATTTGGAATGCACAAATGAGACGAGGGCCATCTTATCTTTATACTGCTTTTTGGCTGTTTTCTGCTGCCAGGAATATTTATAGAGATTCCAGCATCCAATCACCAGCCTCATGGATGCTGAGACATTTGTCACAGAGACAGGTGTGTTCCACATACAGTGTTCAGGCAGTTGTAGCAACTGTTCCTTCCTGATCCTATGATTGCAACTCTAGGGGCATGTTCTTGAACTCACTCTTTTCAATGGTGACCTCTGATTCCCCATCTTTTCCCCAGCAGGTGAATCTTGTGGTATTCTGTGAATCATTCTTGGGACACCAGCCTAGCATCTGCTTACTAGCCCTTCCAACAATTACCATTATAACTCAGTGTATTTAAATCATTTTTTGCTTAAAATGCATCATACTTTTTGTTTCCTGCACTAAAACCTGTTTGTCATAAATCCTAAATAAAATGAGACTCTTATGCACCAGAACACAGACTCTTCACCTCTATTACACAGAAAATATTACATCAGCTTACTTAAACATGTTTGAGTTATATAATGATTGTATTCAATTACACTCCCCAGCCTTCTGGCTCTCCTTATGTGCAAAAAGCCTCCAGTGTCCAAAAGCAAGCCTTTGAAGATCACAGGTACAAGCAGTTAGCAACAACACACAGAAAAGCTGGGAGACAGAGCTGGTGAAAGGAATCCAAGGGGGCACTAAAGTATCTATTATATAACTTCTGAGTCATGTGAGAATTGATAAGAGTTCAATGTGTACTTTAACCAAAGGGTTGATAAATGTCTAGGACTGGGTCCATCTTAGAGAATTCTATTAAATAACACTAACATTATGAAGAGAAAATCATATCAAAACTCTTTTCTTTCACTCTATGGTAGTCACAAAGTAGGTAGCCAAGGGGCACCTGGGTGGCTCAGTCAGTTAAGCAGCTCAGGTCATGATCCCAGAGTCCTGGGATTGAGTCCTGCATCAGGCTCCCTGCTCAGCGGGGAGTCTGCTTCTCCCTCTCCCTCTGCCTGCCGCTTGACCTACTTGTGCTCTCTCTCTATCTCTCTGTCAAATAAATAAGAACCTTAAAAAAAATTTTTTTTTAAAAGTAGGTAGCCAAGAACGAGTAGTAATGAGAAATGATAAGTGTTATTCCAAGAAACATATTTTTATCTCAGCTCTAAAGACATTTTCATCTCCAACTAGGATGGGATAATCTTGACCATTCTAATCTTTGTATAGTCAATGTCTAGCTTTGAGATCACATCTAAGAAAAAGTTAAATATTATATACTATCACCTAAAGGCTCATAAGAGTCATCCCTTAGGCTGACCTTTCTCAATATATCTATTTGATAACCCAGAGAATGAATGGGGAATATGCTCTCAAATTTACAACTATTGCTAAACTAGGTCATACTGTTAATACTAGAATTACAATTCAAAATGGCCTCAATAAGAAAATACATTTACATGTATTACACATCAGAATTTGGATAATGTGCATGCATGTGCACACACACACACACACATCTGTGTGTGTAAACACCAGAACCATTCAAGTATGTGGCAATACCAAACAATATTCTTAAAAGATGGAGTTTTTTTTTTAAAGAAGGTCCAGAGGGCAGTCAGAGAGAAAGATAAGAGTTGTTATGGGTATAACTTAAGCTCAAGCTATAAAAAATAAGGCTAGGAGAAATCATTATTATCTTCAAATTCATAATGTGTTATTTTATGAATTAAACCATGAGAATAAGTAGAAATAAGCCAGTTTAAGTAAAGAACAAGAGGAAAAGAAAAACTTCTTAGCCTTTGAGGTGGAAAGTGGATCTCTGAGAGTGGGAAGCAGGATCTTTTAGTTTCATCTGGTCATTGGCTAGTGGTCTGGCCCAGGTGTCTTTAATTCCCTCCTCAAGGTCCACTCTCCAACCTGCTCACTACCTTGGATATGGATCTGCAATGAATGATGTCAACATGCTTTTCCTCCCTATTCCCTCACCACTTCTCTAACCCCCATGGTGCCCTCTGGATTCCAGTTAGATTTCAGCTCACCCAAGATAGAGCCTCAGTATGAGATCAGAGGGAGAGGGTAAAGCAAGGTCAGGGTATTTATTTCCTTGGCCCCCACTCTGCAAGTTCTCCTTGAGCTATATATATTATTTTGAGAATTAATTATCTTTGAAAAATGCTTTTTAAAAAAACCTATTAGATGACCTGCTTCCCATTTTGCATATACCTCATTTATGGAGGCTTTTCTATGGTATCTTAAGCTTTCTTAGCACAACAGCTATTTTTATCTTGGACATCTGCATAAAAAATGCAAAATATTTATCTTTTAAACTGTTGGTTTAATCTAAACTGGTGTAAAATGTTTTATGGCTTAACTTCTTAGTCTTTTAACTTTCTTTCCAAAATAAATATGTCCTGTAGCTCTTTGGTCTCACTTTTACAATCATTAGCTTTCATTATTGGCTTTTTCCCATGTGGAAAGGAATTGGATTTAATTCCTTACAAAACGAAATTTTGAAAAATGTATTTGCCAGTGATGCGACCTTAGCCAAAACAGATGATTCTAGATTTGGCTTCATTAATTCTGGTTCTGGGTCAAAATGGATTTGTCCAGAATCTATTTGGAAAAGGATTAATATGTGATTGGAATATTTTGAAAGGCAAGGCTAATGATAGTCCTGGCCTTGTTTCCTCCAACATCTTGAATCATCATTGCTGAGAGGAGAGTCCATTGCCTCAGAAACAAAGAGGGGCGGTAATTAATGTGTTCATTGTACCGAAGGGTTTTAGAAAAAAGTTTGGGAATAGATGGGGAATGAAATTAGGATATTCTATTCTTATGTGGCAATTATGCACTGGACATTTCATATTGGTGATATATATAAGTACCTTAGTAGAGTATTAGGTATTGAAAGGGACTAACCATGAAAGAAGTGCATATTATCTTATCCTTATAAGAATATAAAAATCATTTTATCTAATAAGGAGGAAAAATTTCAATTTGTCTTTTATAGCCATCATATGGATTGATCCTAGATTGATTGTTAATAGTTTTTGATACATCTGATAAAACTTTGTAGTTCCCTAGTTTAAAGGTAAAAATGTATGTATTTGGGGGAATTAACGATATAAGGATATTTTCCATAAATAAATGAAATTCTGAAAATATCTATTACTTTTCCCTTTATGACAATCAGTGAGCATGTCCTTCATGAAACACACAGAATGTTGTATTGGGTGACATTAAGGAATATAAAAGAAATCTTACTCTCCAGAAACCTACAACCCAAACAAATCTTTTTATTACAAATCTCATGAGCTAGGGGTACCTGGGTGGCTCAGTCGTTAAGCGTCTGCCTTCAGCTCAGGTCATGATCCCAGCGTCTTGGGATCCGAGCCCCACGTCAGGATCCCTGCTTAGCGGGAGCCTGCTTCTCCCGCTCCTCCCCAGTTGTGCTCTCTCTTGCTATCTCTGTCTCTCTCTCAAATGAATAAATAAAATCTTAAAAAAAAAAAAAATCTCATGAGCTACCTGGCACTGTCAAAGAAAATATTCTCCATGCCTCAAACATACCAAATCCTACGAACCAGCCTTCCCTATTAGGACTAAATTGCTAGGGAAAACCAGCCCTCCTCCCTGGGTTTTTTAATGGGGATGGCAGATGTAGTGTCTCAGGGACACTCTCTGTCTAGGTAGGTCCTTGACACTGGTCTTTAGCATGTGACAGCTAGAGCAAACTTGTCAGCATAAGTGTCACATGGCTTCAAATGGGGTCAGCACAGTATCTACCTCAGTCCAAAAGAAATCACGATTAGAAGATTTAATTTATAGTGTCAACAGAGAAGATTTATGCATATTGCACAATAGCAAGGATTGCTAGAAAATTCATATTGATGATGGAAACTTTTAAGAACAGTTTAGGGCTATTTAGGATATATTTTTAGAATGAATTTTCCCCTTATGACTTTTATATTAATCCTCTATAAGCCCTCTTTCAATTAATGAGCTGATTAAACCATTTTGAACAGGACTAAATCCAAAAATAAAAGACCAACACTTAAATTTTTAAATAAAATTTATACTTTTAGAGGCACCTGGCTGGTTCAGTCAGTAGAGCATGCAACTTTTGATTTCAGAGTTGTGAGTTCAGCTCCATGTTATATGTAGAGCCTACTTAAAAAAAAAAAAAAAGAAAAACGCTTATAATTTCCAATTAAATTACTTTACTGTAATAATACTTTCTCAGGATTTATGCTCTTTACAAAATATACACTAAGGACATATCTTTTTTTCCATTACATAAAAGTATGCAAATTGATAAAATGAACATGAAGAAGGTAAGAATGGTAAGGTTAATCTGGCATGTTCAATGATCACCAACCTCATGTGGTTGGGCATTTTTAAAGAAAAAATGTAAAATAAATGTTCAGAAATACAGAATTCTATAAACAAAAAAAAATGTACAATCATAAAACCAGGGAAGTAATTGTGTTCCCAGATATTATCTAAACAACTGTGCTACAGTTTTTGGTCATTCCACATAAAATTTTTATTTCATTGTATAACTTTCTTATATAATTGCAAAAGTATGTATTTTCATTGGAAGTCCATTTAGAAAATACAAAATCTTACCACATAAAATTAAAACAGAATGGTAAATCTTACATATTTTGTGCCAAAACTATGTTATAGACTAAGCTGACTTAAGAAAAATTTTTAAAGTAGATAAAATTTTTTTCAGCTTTAGTACTCATTTGTCTTCTTCCCTTACTTCCTTAGGGATCTCCTATATGTCTAACTATTTCAACCATTTGCCTTTTTTTTCCCTCTCTGTATAGCTTCCAATAAGCTCCTATTTTTAATTCTCATCTGAGCTCCCAACAGTATTCATACTTGCTTATTGCACAGTCCCACCTCAATATCTCATTGACATCTCAAATATCCAATACCGAACTCATCATTTCCCCTTGAAAAGGAAGTTGCTCCTCCTGAGGTTTCCAACTCTATTGAGAAATGACTATCTTCCATTTCTAAGGCTAAATATCGTAAGGTCATCTTTTATTCTCTCTTTTGTTCTCTTCTTCCAGTCATTGTGCAAATCTTTGTGTCTATCTCTAGAAATTACTTCCTCTTATTCACTCTCACTGAGTTAATTCAGGCATCATTATCTTTCTCTTATACTTTTTATTGAACTGTAACATATATGTAGAAAGATGCACAAAATGTACAGCTCAGTGCATTTTTGCATTTCTGCAAATATCCAGGACCAAGATCAAGAAGCAGAATCTCACCAATACTCTGGAACTCCCTTAGTGCTCTCTCCCAGGCACTAACCCCGCAGTGGTAATCACTATCCTGATGGCTGATAGCCTAGGATTACCTTTTGCTGTATTAACTAACACCTTTTGACTTCTGAACTGAACCTCCTGTCTCTAGATTCTCTCCTAAATCAATCTACACATGACCACTAGTACTTCTTTCTAAGACACATATCTGCCAATGGTGTTCCCCTGTCCCAAGCCTCCACTGGTTCTCCACCAGGTCATAGAATGAAATCTAACCTCTTGGTATTGCAATCATTGATTTCCCCCACACCACATTTAATCCTCAGTACCCTCCAGGTATATTACTTTTGGCTCTTCACATATCCTTTGAAAGGTTTAAGCAATGGTCAGTCTAAAAGGAAGATCATTCTAATGGTCGAATATCAGTCACTGTGATAGTAAGGATTTTAGTCCACATAATACATATAGTTGATATTTGGGGAAGGGCAGGTAGTATTGTGAAAAAAAAAGATGTGTTTCAGTCATATTTTCTCCTTGACACAGTCATAGGATAGGTCTCTATAAACAAGATAAAATGTTGGCAAGTAGGTAAGAAAGGGCAAAGGAAACGATTTCGTTCACTTCTTCATTCATCCATACAGCAATCGTTTAGAGGCACATTCATTGGGTAAGGTGAACATGCAGATACTGCCACAATCCCACAATATACCTGTTTTCACTTACATAGAGGTGTCCATTCTCCTCTACCAGTGGTTTGGCACCTATGGAAATGCTAATTTCATTTTAAAATAAGCAACTTCTTGAAAGACTCATATTCATTTGCAAGCCTGTCTCTTGCCAGATATTCAAAAGCAGGTGCAATGGGGTCAGCTACCTCTGAGATATAAACAAAAGGTTTTGTGTATGAGTCAGTATGACCTTTACCGGCAGAAAACAGGAGAACCAGAGCTGAAAGCAGCAGCTTATGTACTCAGTTAATCCAGTGGCATGAATAAGCAGAGTGTAAAAGGTACAAGTGTTTTCAGTGAATGTAGATTAAATGTGGGCCTCGTGGGGCTCCTTCTCAATATTCACAGATGAAATATGTTCTCCAGGCTTAAATTTCTTCTTCATGGACCCCTACCTCATGGACAGATGCATTCAAAGAATTATCACATTTCTCTCTCCAAAAGTTGGGAGCTTCTCACCCAACAAATTCATCAGCTATGTAAGTAGATTTTAATGAGTCAAGTCCTTCAAACAACAACAAAGTAATCTTTCTTTTGGCAAAGTAATAAGAAGTACTCTGTCCCTATATTTGGAATTATTTCAAATACATTCCTCATAACATTTTAGTGATTCTTCTTAAACACTTTTGCAACTTACTGTTTCAAAATAAAATTCTCCTTTAAAAATTTCCTTTCTAATATCTTTTAGGAAGATTTCCTATTATAAATGCCCTCCAGCTAATTTCAGAGAATATTAGCAGTGTTGGTTTTCTCCTGTGTATATTAATACTTAGAAATGTCCTAGAAGGTAATGAACTTAACTTGTCTTGGCATAAAGTATACAAACTCTGAGGAGTGCAGTCTGGGAGCTCTAGTCTGGTTTTCTGGACTTAATTGAGCATACAATTTTTCACTTGCAGATTTTTGGCACCAGAAAAGAATATTGGAAGCATGACATTTATCCCAAGAGAATTCAAAATAGAGTTAATTTCCAACAGCAGCATTGTTCCATTTTGCTTTCTCTATTATGACTTGCACAATGTAGACCCCCCCATTAATCATCTTTTGAATAAAGTAGCAAACCGAATGTATGCATTTACGTACATGTGTAAGTGTAAAATGCTCAGGGACATGTAGCTTGACATTTCACTGGAAAGGGGCCCATGGTGATCTGAGTATATTTTGTACCACCACTCTGAGTTTTCTGAACTGATATTGATGTATCATGAGTAAGCAGATGCACCAATGCTTTCTCAGGCATAATTCTGACGGCCTTCAGAGATTATTGAGGTCCATATGTGATAACAGAAAACATTTCTTTAATAAGTCAGGCTCTTCTTTCTCCTCCTGCTCATGCTGTTGATTTCAGTGACATCAGAGTTCCTTGTCCTGGGACTGAGGCAACGAGATGGCTTTCTATGAGCCTCTGGTAGGGCTCAGAAAACAAAAGCCCTACTGAGGGGTCCTGGATATAATCAATTAGGCTTTCCTTAATTGTTTTCTAAAGCCCCAGGAAGCTTTTTTTCCTATAGATTTATGTGAGATGTTCTTATTTTCTATAGATCCTCTCACAAGAGAAAAGTGAATATTAATAATTAGGCTTTCCACCTTTATCTTTTTTGGATATACTTAGCAGCACAGGGAACTTTGTCAAAGGCCTTGGTCCAAATGCATATCTTCCCTGTGACAAAGTCATAAACTGATGACCTGTTATTCATTTTTTTAACATAGGCATTTTATTGAATTGAATGTATGGAAAAATTACACACATATAGAAAAGTGCACATTGTGATTATATACAAAGTGAACACACCATGTAAGCAAACTCCCCTCTTAATCACTATTCCTCCAAGAGTAACCACCATCCTGATTCCACTAATAGATGAGTTTACATGACTTCTGAATTTGATATAAGTGGACTCATAAATTATGCGCCTTAATGTGTCTTATTTCTTTTAGCTAATATTATATTTATGAAATATATTCTATGTTGTTGCATATTTGTAGTTCTTTCATACTCACCACTATACAGTATTCCTCTGCAGAAATAGACCAGGATAAATCCATTTGACTCTTTGATGAGCACTTGGGTTTCTTCCAGTTTGGTGTGTTTGTAAATAATGCTGCTATGAACATTCTCATGTATGCCTTTGGGTGCATACCTTTGGGTGTAAATGTGTATATAGTTCTGTTGGGTATAAACCTAGAAGTGGAACTGCTAGTGATAGGCTGTGCATATGATCAGTTTTAACACCAAATAGTTTTCCAACAGGTTTGATCAAATTTACACTCCAGCCAGTAGGGTCTGACTGTTGGTATTTTCAGTGTTTCTCATCATTTCCATTTTGATGGATATGTTATAAGATCATGTTATAGTTTTAATCTGCATTTCCTGATGATTAATAAAGCTGAAACAGCATTTCATAAATAGGTAATATATATTGGACATCCTCTTTTTGAAGTTCAAGTTTATAACTTCTGCCCATTTTCCTATTGGGGTCTCTGCCTTGTTCTTATTAACTTGTAGGAGTTATATATTTTGGTTATAAATCCTCTGTCTATTGTATATATTACAAATACCTTTTCCCATTCTGTGTCCTGCCTTCTCGCTCTCTTCCTGATGCCTTGATGAACAGAAGTCCTTAATTTCAATTTAATATGATTTACCAGTTTTTCCCTTTACAGTTAGAAATTTTGGCCTACCCCAATTCACAAAGATATTCTTATGTTTTCTTCCAAAATATTTGTATTTTCTTTCATAATTATATTGATTTTTTTTTGCTGTGAGGTAATATTCAAAATATACTATGACCTGTTATTCTTAACTGAGTTAGACTGACATTCTTTTTTTTTTTTAAATATCTTCCGTATACCCTCTGAAATTTAAAAGGGGTCATCCAAGTAAAGTCTCAATAGGTCATTGTTTGATAGTATCTCAACTAGAAAAGTGTCTCTCTGTAATATACAAAATATGATTAGTTAACACCTAATTCCAAAAAACTGGGTAAAACATCATTATTCAAGTAGAGAACTTTATTTTCCTTTCTAGTTCTGCAATATCGTTTGAAGAAATGAAGCAGAAAAGAAAATTAAAATTTTAAGATGGCAGAAAGAAATGCACTGGACAAATAACTTAGGGATCTTCTTGAAATTGTGCTGTCCCTGGGAGCTGTGTGTAATCTGTACCTACACAATGCTGACCCAGGCGCCCAGCCTATAAACATCATCAAGTTTCCTTTTGAGATTTCTTTACTAATCCATATAAAAGTTGTCTTCATTTTACCATGAACCCATATATGCCACATTAAACAAATGTAATTCCATGCTTTTAATTTAAAATTCATTTTAATTTATTACTCACTATTTTATTTGCTTACTGTTATTTACTCTTTGTTATTTGAGAAGTCAAGCAAGATATAGGGTTCTAATTAGAAAGGGGATATTTTAGAAAAATATTTAGTGTTGCTTAGCACTGTCCAACAGAGCTCTCTGCCATGATGAAAATATCCTATCGCCCCAGAGTTGCATTGTCAGATACAGCAGTCACTGACCATTTGTGGCTATTGATAGCACTTGAAATGTGTCTAGTGGGACTAAGCAATGGGATTTTCAATTCTATTTAATTTTAATTCATTCAAATTTAAATATAAATAGACTGGTGGCTACAATATCGGAATATATCAGACAGCATAGTACAGGTCTAACTAGTCTGAAGTGTGAATTTTTCAAGGAATTATCCCCATAGTAAAATGGATGGAGACTAAACACTGAGGGAAAAGGCAATATTAATCTTCCAAATGGTTACTCATATCAGGATTTTTGCAACTAGGTAATTATCTCTAACCTGACAATGGAATGAGTAAGGATTATATTCACACACACACACACACACACACACACTGAAATATTTTGTTCGGGATGTAAAAATTCAGTGGCAAATTAGAAGGCAGTATACCTTCTTGCCACCAATTATTGTCTTCTTTCTTCTTCTGTCTTCTTTCTGCACAGCCTATAGCGAAGTTTGCAATATGCTTGGTAGGGTTCCTGCCACACATTCCACAGGCTAAGAATCAAATACCACCTTTATCCAAGTTCTGTGAGTGAAAGCAAGCTTATTTTTTTAAGATTATTAATAAAAAATCACTTGAAGAAGCATTTTCCTGCAATTCCAAAAGAATTCCAAAAGAAGTGTATTCTATATCACAAGTTGATGAACTATTAAAACATCCTATTCAAGTTTTGTAAATATACTTTAATACATTAATATAATTTAATTTATTGATATTCATATGTATCACCTACCTCCTTTTAGCATTATCATTTAATATTATCCTAAAATTTACTCTTGAAATTATAATCTATTTTCATCAATATGACTAATTTTATATTGCTTATAGTGCCTTATACATGACAGATTTTGAGTGAATTTTAAGTATTAATATGTAGTTTATTTTTTTAATATTTTTAAAGATTTTATTTATTTATTTGACAGAGAGACACAGCGAGAGAGGGAACACAAGTACGGGGAGTGGGAGAGGGAGAAGCAGGCTCCCCGCCGAGCAGGGAGCCAGATGTGGGGCTCGATCCCAGGACCCTGGGATCATAACCTGAGCCGAAGGCAGACGCTCAACGACTGAGCCACCCAGGTGCCCTAATATTTAGTTTCAAAATTACTTTTCTGATTATAACATAGGTATTCTAAAAGAGAAATGAGCCCAGATTTACGACATGGATATTTCTTAGTACAAAGAAAATAATTATTATGTACATGAGTATATTCTGTTTAGGGATAGTAATTGGGAGGGGGAGTATTTGTTTCACTTTGTATTGTTTTGTTTGGCAAACAAAAAAGTGGGGAAGTGTTATTTTTTGTTTTCCGAAGAATAGACTACATCCAAAAGAAATTTTTAAATCCTCAAAATCAATAGTTTTAATATTGCAACTCCTCTTGTTATGCAATGAAACAATCATGTTTATTCAGTAGCTGGAAGGAAAAAGGACAAGTCTAATGATTAAACTTCTCTGATTGGTTCCTTTAGATGTATGAGATGTAACTTACAGTCACCTGAGTCAATCCCCTCTGCCAGTCCCACTTGCCTCTTGGGCATTATGAAGCTTTGTTCCTCTAAGCTGACACCTGAGTCCCAGAAAGAGGATTTACTGGGGGCAAGGGAAGAAGGCACCAACTAGCAAGGAGAATCAGTTTTGCAACTCCTTTTTTTTTTCTTTTTAGTAAAGAAAATCAGTTATGTTTGCAGATGATGTTATTCATTCATCCAGTCAAGCATTATCAGGGTTAGGTATTATCTCATTAGAGTTTGGCTATTCAGTTAAATAGAAAACTGTCATTTCACTTATACCTTTACTGACCAAATAAGATTTGGAGTACTTAATTGGGAATAAATCTTCACTTTCCATGCATTTCTGGGTATTGGTGGGAGAGCAAGGAGAGAATATGAACAACAGCATGGTTCTTTATCATAAATATATGACTGAAAATTCCTTCAGCCTCTAAAAAATACACTGAGAAACTTTTGGATTTGCAGAAAAACTGGATTACAGATAAGCAATGTCTTTGACTTGGTTCAATAAAAACATGAATCCTTCTTGCCTTTCTTAATTTGACACTATGTATTATAAAGATTCATTTAAAAATTTACAACAATTGATTTCATCTTTATGAATCTCTCCCAAGGAAATAATCCAAAAGATAAAAAAAGTTGTCTTATAAAGTTGTACATTGCAAAGTTATTTAAAATAGTGAAGATTTGGGGCACATGGGTGGCTCAGTCAGTGGAGCGTCTGCCTTCGGCCCAAGTCATGATCGCAGGGTCCTGGGATTGAGCCCTGCATTGGGCTCCCTGCTCAGCTGGAAGCCTGCTTCTCCCTCTCCTACCTGCTCGTCCTCTCTTTCACTATCTCTGTCTCTCTCTCTCTGTCAAATAAATAAAATTAAAAATAAAAATAAAAAAATAAAAAATAAAAAATAAAATAGTGAAGACTTACAAACAACTTTATATTCAACAATGGAGTAGCAAGTGGGTACATTTTGGAAGATCTTCCACATTTATATAAAGTATTTTTAACTGATGGTTTTTTGTTTTGTTTTGTTCTTTGTTTTTTATTTGTCAGAGAGAGAGAGAGAGGGTACAAGCAGGGGGAATGGCAGGCAGAGGGAGAAGCAGGCTCCCCGCTGAGCAAGGACACTGGGATCATGACCTGAGCCAAAAGCAGATGCTTAACCAACTGAGCCACCCAGGCGACCCTTAACTGATGGTTTTAAAGGCCATGCACAGTAAATATATTTATTAACACGGTCTTCAGACCAAACTATATTAGAACTAAAGCAGTTAAAAGGTCACTGAATAAGAACTAAGAGGTGGACCTCAGGTAAATAAATTTCTAGAGAGCTGGAAAACTGAACTCAGAGATTATTGATAGATAATAGAAAAACCACTAATAGATTGATAATTAGATAAATAGATGATAAATCATAGAGAAGAGATACCTGTATATATATAGATACTATCATAAGTACTATATATGGAAATTGAAAAAGGAAGACACAATATCATTTATAAGTTATAGTTATAATTGTATAAAGTGAAAACAGCATACTGGGAAAATATACTAAAGAATAATAATGGTTGTAATAGGGCAGAAGGATTATTTTTATGCCATCAAAATAATTTTTTACAAAAAGGAAGAACTCCTTTCTCCCATTTACTTTGTCAGTTCAAGCCTTTCAGTTGCAACTTTTTCCCATTGGCTCTAATTCCTGATAGAATTATAGGATAGACAAACTTTCCTTTGGAGAGAGGTTAAGGGATAGTTATCTCCATTGGGTGATTAGAATCATGATCCTGATTTTTAAAATGAGAAAACGGGTCCAGAGAAATTATGTGTTTGTCACCATCCTCCAGTATTTTCCCCATTTGCACCAAAATATTAGTGAACAATGAAAAATTTACTAAAGATTCTATAGGGGAAACTCAGTAAATTCTTGAAAATCATTTCAAAAATTATTCTCTGTTAACTCTCCAGTTCTCTCTAGTTTTGTTCTCCCCTTGACACCAATAATGGTTCTCTTCATTGCCTCATAAAGGCTCCCAACACATTCCCCTCTCCTCTCTGCCCCTAAATCTGTATGCATAACTCTTTTTGATGAACAATAATCCACACTCTTTAAAGGCAGTTTAGTGACCAGGTATTATACACAAGTCTGTCTTGCCAGCTAAGTAACTTAATCAAAGTGCCTTTTTTTTTTATATGTAATCCCCTTCCTAAGCAAAATGATGATATAGTTCATGTGATTTAAACAAGGCCTAATCAAGCCACCCCCATCCCCAAAAGAGGACATATCTGAATCAACATGAGACTGTTCCAAGATTCTGATTCACCAGAAGCTCCCTAACCCTGCTCTATACTGCCAAGACTCACCACCATGGTAGTTCCTTAACTATTAAGAATATATTACAGGTGAATTAAGGCTAAGAAAGAGCCGAGAATCGCTGACTATATTTCAGTCACACTGCAGTCATCAGAAATGTATCGTTCTGATGCTTTTCTAGACACTTGGGCTGGCTTCTTTTGCAGCCCCCTAAATGTGGATGGCCATCCTCCTCCCAAAAAGTACATTCAACAATGCACTTTGTGCTAACTTAATTTCTTTAAATGATGAGCCCTTTTGTAGCCTCCTCCTCGCTGGGGACATTCTTAATCTAGTAGCTTCCCAACACCCATCCCCAGCCATTACCCTCAGCCCAATGCCACACTTTCAGCAACTCCTGGGGTCACTCTTCTTTATAAAATTCCCTTACAAATCAAATTATAATGACCACTGAATCCATCATATTCTTGACAACAGTGTTGAAACAACTTGACTTAAAGAATGTTGGATATAAGATAAAAATCAGATAAATGTAAAGTGTATTTCTCCCTCATATCAAAAAAGAATATTATTTGCACTCTAGAAAAAAGCTTTTTATTTTTTTTGGAAACCAGTGGGCTTTCTTCTTCCCAGAATTTATGTTTCTCTCTAAAGATCAGCATGAGATGTGATGTGATGTGAGTTATAGCTAAAAACTTATTTTTTAAAAAAATGCTCAGGCAATGAAACTCTGGTCTGTCATGTAAGTATCTTGTGATGTTCAAAAAATCTTGTGTGATTCTGGACCCCACAGGCCCTCAAGTTGTCATTTGAAAATTGTTTTTCCTGGACAGCACTGAAAAAAGCCCAGGTAAACAGGCTTTGTCAGAATCTACTAACCTCAGGACATTGCATGGAGTTGTATTATTATACTTATTTTTACATTTAAGTCCCTGATATTACCATTTCGTTCTCTGTCTTCATTCAGGTATTTTATAAGGAAAAAAAAAAAAGAAGGAACAATAGAAGAAAGGCAGGAAGGAAGGAAGAGAGGGAGTAAGAAAGGGAAGAAGGAAACAGTAGGGAGGAAAATGGGGGAAAGAAGAAGAAAAGGAGGGTGAGAGTAGGCATGAAAATAAAAGAAAGAGAAAGTTAACTGAAGGTTATGTTTATTTGAATACTGGTTTAATTAAAGATTTTACTACACTGAAGAAAGCCTAGTCTTCTTGTTCTTTTGCATATGATAACATCAGATTAATAATTTAATTATAAACTAATAAGATTTGTGGCCTGGGGCTTCCTTTGGTGGTAGAGAAACTTCCAGAATACCATTATTTCTTCTTTAGCTCAAATAATTCAAGTATAACTCATAAGCTCATGAGGACTAAATCCCACATTAAGTTTTACATTCTATTTGTATATCTAATCATTGTTAAGTTCCCCCTTGCCTATGAGGAAAGACTGACATCAGCCCTGGTCACCAGGAGCTACGGCAAGCAGATAATTGGATGTGTCAACTACAGATTTCCTGAGATTTATCTAACCTTCAAGAATGTTGAAAACCCTAATGAAAATTGTGTTCCAGCCCAAATATCTGCCTGAATCACCTTATGTAATTGCATGAAAAACACTCTCATGAGGTAGCAGAGCCAGATGTTTAGAGAAAACCTTCAGTGTGATTTTATTTTACATTGTTAGAATGGTTTTCATCAAATTAGTGTTCAGAAATAGATGTTTCTGAAGATGAAGTGGCTGATCTGGGGAGCGCAATGAAGCTAACTTTTAAAGTCAGTTCCTAACAATATTTCTCAGTGCAAGAAACATTTTCAATATTTTTTAGGAACTTGTTCAAATGAAGAACATCTTACAAATTTTTAGAAAGGAAACTGAATAATCTTACATATTATGTTTCAGATTCAATATTTACCTCACTCATACAGGTGGGTGAGGTAGGTATTAACAGTTACAAAATGTACAACAGAACAAATTTAAACATTTTTAAAGAAAATAGACCTGATTTTTCAGAGACATGCAGGAGGAGTTTTAGTAAGTTAACCCCCCCACTCCTACCTACCTGCCCAGAATCTAATTATAGGTTCATGACTGCCAGTCAGCGACTCCCTCAATCAGTTTAAATTTTTGGTGACTTGCTGGTGCCTGCTTCTTACTTCAGTCCAGGTCAACCTGTTTATTTCTATAAGATAGCAGTGTCCAGAGTGATAAGAACAGATCCAGCTAAGTAGATTTGTGTGCTGTTTTGCCACAGATTACTGGAGGTGGGGCAGGAATGTGGGCAGTTAGTAATAAGCGGACCAGCTATTTAGATTCTGTGCATGTTATTCCCTGAACATAACTGGTTGTACTTTTAGACATTTATGCTATTGTGGGCTAATAAACAAAACGAGGAGTGTCACATCCCCATTCTGCAAATTTGATGATCTTATTAGTATCATGCATGTGGTGTGGAGAATAGAAAGTTTCAGCCCTTAGTAGCCTGCTGTGTGACTTTGAGAAAGTTGAACTCTTTGTAAAATTCCAGTACCATCCTTCACAGTACTGAAGGTTTCTTTATCCACTAACACTATTATTATTCTACTGCTTTTCCATTAAAAGAAAAAATATGTTTTTAGAAGTTAGAACTCCAGAATAATTTTGTTTCTTTTTCATATCCCAAAAGATTTTACAAAACAAATTCTGATTAAATATTAAAACTTGAAGGTAAAAATAGAATCCTATTTACAGAAAGTTGTTTTGCAATGGACTTGATAGAAATTACTCCCACCTCTGAAGTGAAATATGCTCAAAATAGAAGCATTAAAATTTAAGTATTAGAAATTGCTCTCTTGGGCGCCTGGTTGGCTCAGTCATTAAGCGTCTGCCTTTGGCTCAGGTCATGATCCCAGAGTCCTGGGATCGAGCCCCACATTGGGCTCCCTGCTCAGCAGGAAGCCTGCTTCTCCCTCTCCCACTCCCCCTGCTTGTGTTCCTGCTCTCATTATCTCTCTGTCAAATAAATAAATAAAATCTTAAAAAAAATTAAAAAAAAAGAAATTGCTCTCTTAAAATTTCATATAATTTTTAAAAAATAAATATTTAGTATAAATCAAATAAGCATATTTTTTATTATATAATCAGCAGGTGTTTTATTATAGAAAACTAGAAAATACAAATAAGCAGTAAATGTATTTATACTAAACCTCACTTTTCTCATTTCTAAACTCAGGATAATAATATGTATACTACCAGGTTCTTGGGATTAAATAAGATAGGTGATAGATAAATAGAAAGATGATAGATGAGAGATAGATAGATAGATAGATAGATGATAGATAGATAGATAGATAGATAGATAGATAGATAGATAGATAGATAGATAAACCTATATAGAAAGCCCAGAATCCCACCACAGCTAATCTGGTGAAAGTCAGGAAGGGGATCAGTCAATAATAATTTCTTGAATTTTATTAATACTTTTTCTTTTGATCCAACTGCTTATCCAAGTTTATTTAAACAAGAAAAAAAAATCAAGCACAAAGTAAGCTTGTGATTAAATAAAAATTAGAGGATTGATTCTTAATTACTATTAATTAGAGGATTCTCTTCAGTAAAAAAGGCATTTCTGAAATTCTTCTCTGTATGTCTTCTCAAGTAAAAGTTACTTGAGAGCTTAATTAAATTCAGGATTAAGGATGAGTGTGATTAATTAATGATTTCTTAAATCATAGCACCTCAATTTAAGGAGCAATCTCTAAGGCCCTTCCTTTGTGTCCTTTCCCCATTATATTACTTCCTCATCTACCTGTTCTGCCTTACCTCTCTGTCTGCTTGTCAAAAATGAGAGACAGCAGGTTGTTCAGGCCCTCAAAGTTTACATGCTCCTCTCCAGGAGGAATGGGAATAACTTTTAATGTTAGTTCATACTATACAGTCGTCTCTTCTCTCTTCCAGAAATGGGGTAGATTGCCACTTACAGTGGTAGAAAGAAGGAGAAGAGATGGAAGACTTAAGTTTCCAAACTTAATAACTATGAGAGTTGGGGCAATTTATTGATGATCTTAAGCAAGGATTTCCTTTTTTTTTAAAGATTTTATTTATTTTTTTGACAGAGAGAGACACAGCAAGAACAGGAACATAAGCAGGGGGAGTGGGAGAGGGAGAAGCAGGCCTCCCGCAGAGCGGGGAGCCCGATGTGGGACTCGATCCCAGGACCCTGGGATCATGACCCGAGACGAAGGCAGCCGCTCAACCGACTGAGCCACCCAGGCGCCCCGCAAGGATTTCTTTATTGATAAAATAAGAAAAATAAAATATACATTTCTGGCTTACGGAGATTAAATGAAAGCATATTGTAAAGTTTTAAGATTCCAAACACACATTACTTTTCACTAATCCAAAAAAATTAGTTTGGAGGTTAAAGTTTAGTCAACTGCTCATAAACCTTTTTTTTTTTTTTTGATAATCAATTTTATTAAGATATAATTTACATATAATAATATATTTATTCTATATAGATAGACTGATGAGTTTTGATAAATGTATACATTTGTGTAATAAATATTAACCATACTCAAGATACAGAACATTTCTACCGTGTCCTAAAAGTTTCCTGGTGCCTCATTACAGACAATTGGTTTCACCAATCCAAGATTCAGGCCACCATTGCTCTGCTTCTCTCTCTCTAGATTAGATTTGTTTTTTCTAGATTTTCACATAAACCAAATATGTACTCTTTTGTGTTTAGCTTCTTTTCCTTAGCATAATGCCTTTGAGATTCAGCCATGATGTGTCAATCAGTAGTTTCTTCCTTTTTTTTTTTCAAGATTTTATTTATTTATTTGACAGAGAGAGAGAGAGCACAAGTAGGCAGAGTGGCAGGCAGAAGGAGAGGGAGAAGCAGGCTTTCTGCTAAGCAGGGAGCCGGACGTGGGCCTCAATCCCAGGACCCCAGGATCATGACCTGAGCTAAAGGCAGCCGATTAACCGACTGAGCCACCCAGGCACCCCATTTCTTCCTTTTTATTGATGAATAATCTTCCACCATAGTATATACTGCAATTTCTTTATCCTTTCACCAGTTTATGAGACACACACACACATATATTTTTCACAGTATGGGGGTATTATGAATAAGGATGCTATTAACATTTATTTCAAGTTTTGTGTGAACATATAATTTCAATTTCCTAAGGGTAAATATTGAGTAGCATTGCTGAGTTGTATGCTAAATGTATGTTTAATCTTACTAAAAATCTGCCAAACCATTTTCCAAAATGGTTGCTCTATTTTATATTTCTACCAACAATGTATGAAACTTCTACTTTGTTCACATCCTTACCAACACTTGGTGGTGTCAATCTTTTTAATTTTAGTCTTTTTAACTCTCGTGGGTATATAATGGTATCACAGTGTGATTTTAATTTGCATTTTCTGAATGACTTTTCCAGGGCTAATTGACAATTCCTATATTTTCTTTACTTGTCTGTTCAAGTATTTTGCCACTTTGATAAGGTCATTAGTTTTCTTTTTTTTTTTAAGATTCTATTTATTTGACAGAGAGAGACACAGCGAGAGAGAGAACACAAGCAGGGGGAATGGGAGAGGGAGAAGCAGGCTTCCCGCCGAGCGGGGAGCCCGATGCGGGGCTCGAACCCAGGACCCTGGGATCATGACCTGAGCCGAAGACAGATGCTTAATGACTGAGCTACCCAGGCGCCCCGGTCATTAGTTTTCTTATTGCTAAGTTGTAATAATTCTTTATACATCCTGGATACAAGTTTTTGTCAAATATATATATTGTGAATATTTTCATCTAGTCTGTGACTTGGCCTTCTTATTTTCTTTATAAGAACAGAATTGAATAATTTTGATGAAGTCCAATTTATCAATTACTTTTCTGGTTCAGTCTTTTAAATGTTCAATGTAGGAATCTTTACCTGTCCCAGTTTTATGAGGATTTTCCCCTATGATTTTTTCTAGAAGTATTATACCTTTAGGCTTATGATTCCCTTTTGGATTGATTTATGTATATGATAAATACATATTTATATCAAATACATGTATTTTCATATGGCTATTCAATTATTCCACCATTTGCTGAAAAGACTATATTTTCCCTATTCTAATACCTTGGCATCTTGTCAAAAATCAATTAATCCTTTGTGTGTAGGTTTATTTCTAGAGTCTCCATTCTGTTCCATTGCTTTATATGTCTATCTTTTTGCCAATACTCATAATAAGGTAGCTTAGTACTAAATCTTGAAATGAAATATTTTAAATCCCCAGTCTTTGTTCTTACTCAAAACTGTGTTAGCTACTCTAGATTGTTGGCATTCTTATATAAGTTTTAGAATCAGCTTGCCAATTCCTATAACAGAAAAAGAAAGCCTATTGATATGATATTTTAATTGGGAGTATTGAATTTGTACTTCAGTTTGGGAAGGAATGAGTCTTCCATTTCCTTATTAATTTTCTATCTTATTTTTTATCGAAAACCAAGAAAAGAGTGCTGAAACCTCCAACTATGATTGTGTTTTATTTATTTTTCCTTTCAAGTTTTGCTCTGAATATTTTGAAGCTCTGTTATTTGGTACATAGGCATTTATGAACTATATGTCTTGAATTTACTGCTTTATCATTATGAAATTTCCCCCTTTTTTCCTGGTAATATCCTTGTTCTAAGGTCCATTTGTTTGATATTAATATAGCTATTTCAGCTTTCTTAGGAGTAGTGCTTGTGTGCTATATCTTTTTCAATCCTTTTACTTTAAACCTATCTGTCTTTATATTTAAGTATATGCCTTAAGTATATATCCTTTATATTTAAATATATTCCTTATAAAGAAACTATAGACTTTTGGTTTCAGATCTAACACTTAAAGTGCTTGGAAGTCATCACTTCTGTCCTTAAAAAATAAGAAAAAGCTGAACTGAAAATCTACAACTTTTCCTGGACCCAACAGAGGTTGCGTGCCAACTAACTACCACCCCAAAATCTCAAGAATTAGGTGAGCTTAGAGATTCACAGCTAAGATCTGCTTACCTAGAGCAGCTCTGTATACTAATCATAAACTAGTATAAATGCTTAACTTATAATTTTGAAGAAATGCTGGAGGCTGAATGCGGATTAATTAACTTGACAGGGAGAATCTCGGGGACTGTAGTTTTAGGGGAGGCCTCCAAACTTTCATGAGTTTTACCTCCAGGAATCCCACCAGTTCTCCTAGTGAAGACCTGAGAAGGGATGTGGCTGAGAAGGGGAAGAGTAATCATTGTGAAACAGTCCAGAGCATTCTTCCTAAGAAAGACCTATTCTCCAGGGGAAAGGACTTTACCAGAAACTCATCCAACATAGAGGAAGATAAAATTTCCCCCACTCCAGCTCTGTCAAGCCTTGTATCACGGAAGTGTGTGGGGGAGAAGGAAACACTTGTGAGGGTCACAGCCCAGGGATATGGGTCCACTAAAAGACTTAAAATTTAATCAGAAGATTATAGAGTGCGTCCCTCCCACACACCACTGCCTCAACAGGGCTCCAGTATAATTGGATTACAGCTAAAAGAGCTAGAAGACACTGACTCTCTCTGAGGAGAGTAGTTAGAGAATTTAAACAGTCAACAGGGGAAACAAAAACAAGGACACTAGAAGAATTTGAAGCCTCTGGCACCAAAAGATAAAGCAAACATTAAATACCACTCAACTCCTAGCCAGGTTAACATAAAATCACACAATAAAGGTCTATTTACTTCAATTGCTGTTTCTAATACATCATATGTTATTTCAACAAAAAGAATTATAAGACATACTTAAGGAAGGATAAAAAGGAAGTATGAGGGACGAAGCAAGAAGCAGAATAAGACTCAAATAAGATACAAATGTTAGAATGATCAGAAAATGAATTTCAAAAACTATGATTAAAATGCTAAGAGCAAATATAGTTTTATGTTTGTTTTTACCAATCTAATTTCTTTTAATCAGACCAGTTAAACCACTTATATTTAATGTAATTATTATTATGGTTGAATTTAAATCCACTATCTTGGGGAGCCTGGGTGGCTCAGTCACTCAAGCATCTGCTTTCCACTCGGGTCATGATCCCAGGGTCCTGAGATAGCCCTGCATTGGGCTCCCTGCTCAGCAAGAAGTCTGCTTCTCCCGCTCCCTCTACCCCTCCCCCACCTTGTGTGCAAGAGCAAGAGCGCGCGCTCTCTCTCTCTCACAAATAAATAAAATCTTGAAAAAAATCCACTATCTTGCTATTTGTTTCTATTTGCTGTTGTTGTTGTTGTTGTTGTTGTTCTCAGGATTTCTTTTCCTTTAGTGCCTGTGGTTCTTGGTCATGCCACTTTGAAGAATGAAGAGGTATCAGAAGAAGAGTGGTGGGTAGCAAAGCAAAATTTATTGAGTGATAGTACAAAGCTCCTGAAGAGGGAGGGGACCTGAAATGGTTGCCATTAGAGTTTCTAAATCTAGGGGGTTTTATGAGATTGTTGGCAGGCTGTTTTAATCTGATTAACCCTCTATGCGCTTGTCACCCAATCAGTTTTTGTCCACGTGCTCATCTACCTATTGGATAGTTGTTTACATGGGAAAGGGTGGAGGGCTCCTTTCAGGGTGGTGTAGAATAACAGGGTGGGGTCTTTTTTTCCTTTTAAGGGTAGTTTGCTCTTAGGAGGGTGGGCTTTGCCCTGCCTGCTTTTCTTTTAACTATCCCCCATTATTTTTCCATTTTTTTTCCCTTTTTTGGATTTATTTATTAATTATTCCATGTTATCTTCTCTATTGCCTTACAAGTTACACTTCTTTTATTTTTTTAATTGCTTTATAGTTTACAATATGTACCTCTAACTTATAAGTCTATTTTCAAGTCATATCACATTGCTTAATGTGATATGTAAGAACCATAAAACATAGAACAGTATACTTCCATTTTCTTACCTTCTGTCTTTTATGCTATTGTAACTTATATTTTACTTCTACCTTTGTTCAAAATCTCTCAGTACATTGCTATAAGCTTTATTAAACAGTCAATTATGTCCTAAAGAAGTGCTTTAAATTGGAAAAAAAAATGCCTTTCCTATTTACTCACATATTTAACATTTCTGGGACTCTTTATTCCTTTATGTAGATGCAGGTTTCCACATGGGCTCCTTTTCCTTCCATCTGAAGAACTACCTAAAACATTTCTTGTAGTGCACATGTGCTGGGGATAAACTCTACCAGGTTCAGTGTGTCAGAAAACTCCTTCCTCTCCATATTTATTTATTTTTTTAACAATTTTATTTCTAAGTAATCACTATACCCAACGTGGGGCTCGAATTTACAACCCTGAGATCAAGAGTCCCATGCTCTACTGACTGAGCCAACCAGGCGCCCCTCTATTTTTTTTTTTTAAGATTTTATTATTTATTTGAGAGAATGAGATAGAGCATGAGACGGGGGAGGGTCAGAGGGAGAAGCAGACTCCCTGCCGAGCAGGGAGCCCGATGCGGGACTCGATCCCGGGACTCCAGGATCATGACCTGAGCCAAACGCAGTCACCCAACCAACTGAGCCACCCAGGCGCCCGCCCCTCTATGTTTAAAAGATATCTTCATCCGATATTTCTTCTTCCAGCATGCTAGAGATGTTTTTCTATTATCTTCTGAAAACAAAGTCTGAGATCATCCTTAATTATTTTTCTCCTGTGTTTTTTCTTTGGTGGCTTTTAAAGTCTTCCCTTGATCACTAGTTTTCAGCAGTTTGATTACAATGATTTTCCTTGTGTTTATCTGGCTTCAGATTCTTCCCACTTTTCTTCAGGTCCCACCTCCTGGGATCTAAATATTCTTATTACTTTTTTCAGTCTTTTTCCTTCTGTGCCCTTCATTTTGAATTATATAGTTTCTATTTCTTTGGGTTTGATATCACTGTCTTCTGTAGTATCTAATGTTCTATGAATCTTAGCCAGTGAGACTCACTTCTGATATTATATTTTTTTCACATTTTAAGTGTTCCATTCCATTTTTGTCTTTTTCATCTTTTCTATTTCTTTTCTCATTATTATTTGCATTAAATTCTTGAACTATTTACAAGATCCATTTAAAAGTCTTTGGCTGCTAATTCCATTATCTCTGTAATTTGTCTTTTTCTTTTTCCTGGTTACAGATCACCCTATTCTGATTCTCGTCACATATGGTAGTTTTTGATTGGATGATGGACATTGTGAGTAATAGCAATGCATATCTACATTTTGTCATCTTTTCTTTCTTTTTTTTTAAGAAGACGGAGATTTGCTCTAGCAAGCAGTTTAGTTATTTATGGATTACTTGATCCTTTAAGAATTGTTTTTATTCTTTGTTAGGGTGAGTCAAGAGCAGTCCTTATTCTAGATGTAGTTTGACCTTACTACTAAAGGCATGACCTTTCTAAGTTGCCTATGATTTCCCAGTGATCAATAAACACTGTTCTGGCTGACCAGAGCTCAAAAATTCCCTGTCAGTGTTCAGATTTTAGCTTTCTGGTTGTTCTTTTTCCCACCTTGTGGAGTTTCACCTTATATGTGCACATTTTAGGATTCAGCATAGGTTCAAGTGAATTCCTATGAAGATTTAAAACTTTTTTTTTTTTGGTCGGCTTACTCCTTTTCCGAACTCTGCTTAACAACTTCCAGGTAATGCAGCCTCACTGAATTCTGATATTGGTCTCCTCAACTCAATAAGACTAATCTGTTCTGCTTGAGATACCTGTGCCTATACCACTTTCCAAAATGTTCCTCCAGGCAGAAAGCCAGGGTAAAGTAGTATAGGATTTATTTCATTTGTTTCTTTTCTCTCAGGAATCACATTTTTATACTGCCTGTGTGGCTCAATGTTTAATGACAGTTGTTTCATATATTCTACCCTGTTTTTTAGTTGTTTATAACAGAAGTCTGTTTTCTCTTAATATATTCAGAAACAGAATCTAACAAATTATTTTGACTGATTTTTTTCACTGACGTAGCATAACGGTATAACTAATAATATTTAATAATAATATACATACAATGTGTTAGGTACTATAAGGGCCTTTTAAAAATATCTCATTGGGTCATCATAAAACTACTACAAAGGAAGCATTATCAACACCATTTTATGAATGTGGAAAATGGACCTGAAGAAAAGAAATACCTTGACTTGGGGCACCTGGGTGGCTAAGTTGGTTAAGCATCGGACTCTTGATTTCAGCTAAGGTCATGATCTGAGTCCTGAGACTGAGCCCTCTGGTAGGCTCCCCACTCAGCAGGGAGTCTCCTTCTTTCCCTCTCTCTTCCTCTGCCTCTGCCCCTTCAACTGACTTGGTCTGTCATCTATATAGGCTTTTCTTACTTTTTCATAGCAACATGGAGATCACATGGTTTGGTTCGATTTATAATTAATAAATTTCATGATTAACTTCCTGAAATGAGAACTGCTTAGAGTAGCAGGGGAGAGGGTTGGAGGGAGAGAAACAAGGAATATCGATCACTCTTAGATCAAAGTCCTGGGGGGAAGACAGGTCTTAAATTCAGACTGGAAGGAGCTATACTTGCAATCATAAACTGCTTATGTGGCTTTTATAAAAATAAGTGTCTAAGGAAAGAATCATGAAGCCTATAAAGACTATTTAAACATCTGGAACAAAGCTCCATTTCTCTACCTCAAGAAAAGCTCTATCCCAAGACAACATTTCAATCTAAAATTTGTGGGGACTTTGGGCATTGAAAGAAAATAGAATATCAGCAATTCTATGTCTGGTTTTTTTGAATGAACTGTCTGCTATACGAGGATAGTTAGTCATAGGAGGTCAGCTGATGCTAAAGCAATCAATGCAATTGTCATTATCAATGGATGACTAGAGTTTGACGACAGTAATATGACATCCTAGGAGCATAAAAATCCATTCACTAAGGAAGTAAGAGTCAACGTATATACACAAAGAGTGCTGTTTTTTAGATTATTCTACTATTCTCCCAACTGCATAAACATAATCACCTGAAATTGCAGACTCTAAACTTTTTGTCCTTGATGATAATATTCAAAGCAGAAATGATACAAGCACATTTTCAGAGGGTGCATTAGCATGGAGATATAAAGCCAATGACAGCATAAAGGGAAGGTTTGAACTCTCCAACTAATGAGCAGTAATGTAATGCATACTTACCATTGAATTGGGTTTTGAAACTGTTATTTTCTTTTTGGACTGGATTTCCCACAAGATGAAATTTTTTTAAAAAAACCTCATTATTAGTACATGAGAAGCTTAAAATCATATGCCACCCTTAATTAAAGTTGGAAGGTAAAGCAGCTTTTTGGTCTTTTTCAAAATTCTGTAGAATGAACTAATAACTTATGCTTTTTCTATCCAATTTTTCAGAATCATCTGAGGGAGAAGAGATGGTTGTATAAAATACAAAAAAACAAGGTCAAAATTAAAATAGTAGGTGAGTACATTTTCCTTTACAGTCATCTTCATAACTTTTGATATACTAATATATTCATGATAAACTATTCTTGAAAGTATTCTAGAGTATAATTTGAATACTATTTCTAAATATAAGTTAGTGCCTTTCTTCTAATTATCATAATAGAGAATCTAGTTCATTAATTTCTATAGTACCTCAGATATATAACCAGAGGCACAAAATTATCAGTCTTAAATAACCATGTATAAACAAACCATGTAACTTTCTCTTGAGATTATTCTGAATGAGTTCATATTACTTCATGTTTACATTTTATGTTTTAAAATATATTTTGTTGCATATAGAAGACCACAAAGATTACCTCCATGCAATATGCTGCTTGCTTAGGATCACGTTTTAGAACTGAGGACTGGTATGTCTCAGTATTTAAATATTTTCCATGTTTCTCTCTTACAACCTTAGGTATCTCCATTAAGAAAAATAGCATTTTACAGGGATCATAGGACAATAAGCAAAATTTCATCATCATTAATCATGGATAAGAGAGAAGATGGATAAGAGAGAAATTCACTGTTGCCATGACACACAAGGAAAGGAGTAAGTGCATTTGATGTCTCCTGCGGAATACAGGATAACTTTTTCTTTAGAAACAGTGACATCTTTGTGCTCACTTCGGCAGCACATATACTAAAATTGGAACGATACAGAGAAGATTAGCATGGCCCCTGCGCAAGGATGACACGCAAATTCGTGAAGCATTCCATATTTAAAAAAAAAAAAGAAAAGAAACAGTGACATCTTTAACCCTCAGAACTGACCACTGGGAGCCTTTCCTATCTGTGCCATTGGCTTGCTGTGTCCCTTCAGGACAGTCATCATGGCTCTTCATTTCTCAAATTTAAATGGAAGCACAGTGGATAGTGACCCATTATAGGCATGCTACTACTAACTGTTCTCTTTGTTAAAAAGAAGTTGGATGGCCTCTGTAACATGATTGAAAACTGCTCATAAAACAATCCATCCATCTTATTTCGAAGCTTAAAATAAGCAGACATGGTTGGGGAAAAGAACGATATTTAAACTAAAAGTGGTGAGACAGTAAAGTTCCATTTTCAGTCAGCTTATCATCATTTTGTAGAGATGCTCAATGTAACTTCGTTTGGGGATCAATTAAATTCTTACTGCCATATACCCATGGAGGCGATTGTTTTCTAGGTTCTTGGGTGAGAACATCCATCATTAACTCCTGCAGCCTACTTTACAATCTAATAGCTGCCCTCACATCTACTCAGTAAGTCCCATCAAAGAAGATAACACTCAGCCTGGTGATGGGTATTAAAGAGGGCACGTACTGCATGGAGCACTGGGTGTTATACGCAAACAATGAATCATGGAACACTACATCAAAAACTAATGATGTAATGTATGGTGATTAACATAACATAATACTAATAAAAAAAAAAAGAATGGGGCTGATTTAAAAGTTTGGCTCCCTGGAGTTTTGGATACAGCTATTCTCTAAAGGATATTTTTAACTACAAAGTCAGTGAAGAATAAATGGATAATTTGTAGGGAAAGGTAGAGAAAATAAGGTCATTTTCAATCCTAGCTAGAAGGGACTTCATGATCCTTTCATCCTGCCTCATATTTTGTGGGTGAAGAACCTGAACTGAGGTGATTGAGTGACTCCCCTAGCTTTAGAGGCCGGGTTGACCCATACAAATATCCTGACTCCCACTTATACATGCTCCTCCCGCTAATGTTCTTGGAAGCAATGAAAGAGTCTTCAACAACAACAAAAAAGTGTTGTTCAAAAAACAGTCTTTTGTAATGACTCCAAAATCCAAAACTCCACGTGAGCATTACATTTCATTTAGCCCTGCATTTCTGTTCGAGCTAGTCTACTAAATGTCTAATAGGAAAACAATGGAACTGAAAGGAAACAAAGATAAAGACTTGTTGCTATAATGGATTACCAAACTGAATTTTCTGGACACATGAACATTTGCATTCTAGGAGTCTCACTTGCAATCAAAAACAGGTATCAGATCAAATGGTTTCACTTTAATAATATTAACCAAGAGATTTTCTATTTATCTTAATCACCTATTTAGGGTCATATCACACACACACACACACACAAGTAATTACATTTATGAAAAGGTCCCTAATATAAAAATACATAATTTAATGTTTCACTGACCAATAAAGTATCAAAGCAAATAACTAAAGACAAGATAAAAAAAAAATTCTAAGTTGAGCATAAAGAAATCAGGCCACTTGCGTACCTGAAGTCAGCTTTAACGGCTAGGATTTAGTATTAGGAAACTTTTCATAAGAAAAGTGATATCTCAACTGGTAATTTCCAATTGCAATTAAAATACTACAGCTGGAAAAATATACATATTGAATTCATAAAATTCCCAGGAAAACAAGAAAGGAAGTCTTCTTTCTTGAAGTAAATGTGGAAAAGACATTAGGTACTGTCATAATCTAAACTGAAGCCTGATATCTTTGCCCTATTATTAATGTGGAAATAATGACTTAACAGGTAAAAACAATTGCACAAGAGCAGACTCCGGCTTGTAAAATACTAGAAACTAAGCATCCAAAAGAAGCCTTAAAAAATAAAAATAATAATATTAGCACTACTAAATAGGTGGCACTTGTGTATGTACATATTTATATTTATATATTCATTCCAATATGAAAGTGGAAGCAACAGTTTATTTTTTTTAAGTTTTTATTTAAATTCCAATTAGTTAACACACAGTGTAATACTAGTTTCAGGTGTACAATATAGTGATTCAACATGGAAGTCACAGTTTAAAGCAAGCATCAAAAGAAAGTAAATGTCTCTGAACAATAAGACCTTGTTGATACATAAGATAGAGTGATCAGGCCAATGACAGTGTAAGCATAAAATATGTGGAATACATTTTTGGTTAATATATCATGGAAGCTTGGATGACAAAGTTATTAATTTTTTTTCTTAACTCCTATTTTTGATTATATATCTCCTAGGAATCTCAAGAAAAGTAATTTTTTAACCTTTATAAAAATATCTTGAATTCTCTGAAATAAGAGAACATCACAAAGGAAAGATTAGTAGTTTATGAATATGTGAATACTACCCAATAAACCTAGTTCCCAAAAGAGGAAAAAAATTGGAAAAGACAACCACTATGGTTTTCTTGGATGACCTCTTTACCAAACCTCCGAGAGACAATGGAAGGAAAAAGCTGATTTGGGAAAAAAGAAAAACTTGCAAAACCTGAGTCATGAAGCTGACTTTTAGTTGTAAGGATCTTCTTCCTTTCCTCTAATAAAAACAATTTGTTTGTATTTTACACAAATTCTTTATAAATAAGACTACTTAATTCAATTTTTACATAGTCTCTTAATGTTCTACTACTATCCTCCCAGCCACCGAGCTATCGATTGGTTCTAATAACTTTCAGTTTTACATTTAATTTTGTTGAACTCTTTAAATCTGATTTCCACTTTTGTAAAACAAAACATCAATATGATCCTATTGTCTCTTTTCTCCCTGAAAGCGTATCTCATCATGTTGGTAGCATAACTGATCAACAGTAGCATCCCTGACTTTGGGGCTGGGATTGGAAGAGATAATCATTTAGTAGTGTCTCATGGTAAGAATTATGGCCTGTACGTCATCACCCAAATATCAGTCTCTTTCACTAGGCTGGGAATTCCAGAAGGAAAATCATTTAACTTCTTTTTATTCTTTAGCTGATAGGTATTCAAGAAATGTTTGTTGAGTACTTATATCTTTACTTTCCTACCTAATATGGCTCTGATTACTTGACTATAAAAAAAATCAGTGTGTTCCAAAGCACTTATCAGTTGCCTAATTTTTCCCAGCCATTCTTTTCTATCACACACCATTTGTGAAGAATTGGTCGCTGACATATCTGTTTGATTGTCAAGACTTAATCTATACTCCACCAACTTATTCGACCAAAAATTTTGGTGCATCTCATTTTTGTTGCAAGGAATATCTTAAAAGACTTGTCTATCTACAAAGAAGCTGGTAGAAATACTGATGGGAGGATTCTTCCTGAGGAAGGAGAATCAGCATTTCTCTAAGCTTAGAGTTTCAGGGGACCAAACACAATCGAGAAATTCTTGTGTCTAACAGTTTGCAGATTGGTATGGAAAAAACGAGTTATCCCAACAGGAAGAAGCCAAGAGACCCTGGCCTGAACTGTCCAAGAGGAGATCTGAGCACAAACAAAAGTAAACTCAGGTTTTGTTGGTCCCAGAAGTCCCTTATCAGCAGCTATTTGTTACAGCTTCTGTCCTATGCATATTCAAAATGCCCATGCAGAAGGAGACCCTTTTGCTAACCTCATCTTAACGACAAATTTACATGACTCCTTCTGTGTCTCCGAAAATGGCTTATTTCTATATGTATCCAGTAAATGTAGGGTAACTTCATATGGCATTCTACATAGGATTGCATCTTTTTTACTGAATAATTGGGATGGTCACTTTTATAGCAAAATATATTTAACTTTAAAAGGAATGTCTTCAATAAAAGAAACATGGAGTACTTAATAAGCACATATAATTAAAGATGGATCTGCTATATAGGTGATGAGATCATGTAGGCAAATGAGTATGTGCCAGAATCTATGTTTCCAAGGTTGAATCATAACATGGACCGATCATGAATTTCCTACTTCTGAGAAATTTTTGAAATTGATATTTTGGGGTCTGAATGATCTGAGTTTGAACTGATTAAGCTTCTTAATTACCTCTAAGATCTTGAAGAAGCTAATTAGTATGAACTCACTTTATTCATCTGGAAAAAGAAAATAATACCCATCTGAGAGGGTTGTTATAAAAATTAAAGGAGGAAGAGGGTTAAAAAAAAGTTATTTGCCAAAAATATATAGTATATTTATTTATATAAATATATATAGTATGATTTTTCTTCCCTTCTTTTCTTCCTCCTTCCTCCGTCCCTCCCTCTCTTTCTTCTTTCCTTCCTTCCCCCTTTATTGAAAACAAGCAAAAATCAAAACAAAGATCTATATGAGACTAGATATAATGAGGATTATGAGGCTTCAGGGAGTCATAAGTGGTCTGGTTTGTCTAAGGACTTGGGCCTTTGCTTTCTTGCCTGGGATATAGAAACAGAGACTGGAGAAGAATGTGAATGTTTGGGTGTACATTAAGCAGAAGAACGACATGGACAGTACTTTTGAGAACCTCTCTCCTGTGTCATTAATTTTCTTGCTCCTGGATAACTCCCCTCAATTTACAAGCACCATGTTGTTTTTCTCATCTTAAAAAAACAACTCTTCCTTCCCACTCTAGCTATTGCTTATTTCTAAGTTCCCCTTTATGGCCAAACTCCTTCCCTGGAGATTTGTTGTACACTCTCCCTCTAATTCCTCTACTCTCATTCTCTTTTGAATTCATGCTAATCCAGCTATTGTGTTACTACTCCACTAAACTGTTCTCATGGGAGTCACCAATGATTGTTACTTTGCAAAATACAGTGGTGAATTCACACTCATCTTGGTCTTGGTAACATTTGACAGTTGATCTCTCCCTTCCTTTGACTTTGAGGACACACTATCTCGGTTTTCTCCCACATCACCAGCTGCTCTCTCAGTCTTCTGATTTTGTTTCTCCTCATCTCTCCAAACTCTTACAGTTTACAAGTCCCAGGATTCTTTCTTTGAATCCCATACCTTCCATCAGTGACACCATTTATTTTTGGCATTAATTGTCATATATAGGCTTATAACTCCAAATTTATGTCTTTGACACACATCCTTCTCATGAGATCCAGATCTTTTAAATCCAAATGCCTGCTTCTAGCATCCCCATTTGGATGGTTAATAGGTATCTCTGACTTAACATGACTAAAACCTAACCCCTGGTGTACTCCTAAAATCTTCTCCTCTACAGTTTATGTCATTTCAGGGAATGGCAATTCCAACATGTCAATTGGTCAAGATGAGTCCTCCTTGATTCCCCTCTTGTTCTCATTCCTTTCATCTAATCCATAAGCAAGTCTTGTTGGCTCCACCTTCCAAACATCCAGAATCTGACCACTCCTCACTGCCTCCACTGCCACCACTTTGGCCCATGTTGTCATCATCTCTCTCTTACTTTGATAACCTCCTTTCTAGTTCCCTGACTCCCTGAAAGGTATTGTCCAGAAGCCAGAGGGATCCTTCTTAAATATGGTTTGCTTGAAACCCTTTAGAAACTTCCCATAGCACTTAAAGTCAATCTTTACCAAGGCCCTACATCATATGGCCTCACTTTGCATACACACACACACACACACAAAAAAAAAACCAAAAAACAAAAAACACACTCCATATCCCTATATGCCTTCCTTGATTTTATTTCTCCTTATCATTATATAATTTTCATATTGATTCTGTTTAGTGTCTATCTCCCCCCCATCCCCAAATACACAAGAATATAAACTCTGTGGGGGCAGGAATGTTTATCTGTTCTATTCACTGACATACGCTTTCTGCTTTTCTGCTTAAAATAGTGCCTGGCACACAGCAGGTGCTCGACAGTAAGTATTAAATTAATGAATAAAAAAATCAATTTGATGTTATGAGGACTTTACATATTTGCATATCTGATAGACCTGGCCATACAAAGCAATAATACCCTCTTATCAGCATATCCCAGATGAAACTACAAAATGAAAATATTATTGACCAATTAAACCGTATCATGTCTCAGTGCTTCCAAAAATGTTTCTTATCAAGGCAAATTAGCTTAGCACCTGATTCCTTTCCAGAGTGGAGAAGACAAAGCAAATACTTGGAGTGTGGATAAAAACAGAATTGGATGCCCTAGATTACCCCCTGGGAACTCTATCCCAGTCCACTCTCTCCATTGCCTCTAAGCTAGAATGCCTCAGCCCTCATCAAAACTGTCAGAGCTTCTTTCCCTTCACCTACTTTTCACTTAAAAATTCCCTATATCATTTATATGCATTATATCTTCCAATTGGGTGGATGCACAGCATCAGAACTCACTGGATAAAATAACAGTAATGATGGCAGTAGTAGATACACCTTAATGCATATTCAGCATAAAATACATATTTTACACACATTATGTCATTTGGCGTTCACAAGAGCACCAAAAGGGAAGGACTATTGTCACTCTCATTTTGCAGAAGAAGAAACTGATGCTTAGATTAGGTGAAATAACTCTTTATCTCAACACAGTAAATGACAGACGAGGAATTCTGTAAGTTCTCGTAACTACCAATGAAAACAAATTACCTTCAGACTTATTAAAAATATTAATTTCCAGGGCATATCCCTGGAGGCTGCCATTCATCAGGATCCTGGGTGGAACTGGTAATCTGTGTTTTTAACAAGTGCTCTGGGCAATTCTTTTTATAAGTCTGGGTAAGACTACATTAATTATTCTGCCTCTCAGTCAGGCAGTTTGATAATTATGAATTGAAAATGACAAACAGAACTGCTGATTTATAGAGTGCTCCCTATTGTACTCTCCGCTGCTAATCAAGATGGAAACCCTTGTCAGCTGATACAACTGGATGTCACAGATGCATGTTTGTTGTTGTATTTAAACTTTATTTACTTTTTTTTTTTTAAAAGATTTTATTTATTTATTTGACAGAGAGAGACACAGCGAGAGAGGGAGCACAAGCAGGGGGAGTAGGAGAGAGAGAAGCAGGCTTCCCATGGAGCAGGGAGCCGGATGTGGGGCTTGATCCCAGGACCCGGGGATCATGACCTGAGCCCAAGGCAGTTGCTTAACAGCTAAGCCACCCAGGTGCCCCTAAATTTTATTTATTTTCTATGTGAGCAACAGTCAACAAGTTTTTCTAGCACATTTCACTCCCTCCTATTAGGCCTTTACTAACATGATACTCAAAACTGTAACTGAAAAGAAAGAAAGGAATTCTAAATTAGTTAAGGTTTTTTGTGTTTTTTTTTTTTTAATTAAAGATTTTATTTATTTGACAGAGAGAGACACAGAGAGAGAGGGAACACAAGCAGGGGGAGTGGGAGAGGGAGAGGCAGGCTTCCCGCCGAGCAGGGAGCCTGATGCGGGGCTCGATCCCAGGACCCTGGGACCATGACCTGAGCCGAAGGCAGACGCTTAACGACTGAGCCACCCAGGCGCCCCTAAATTAGTTAAGTCTTTAACAGAAGTTGTTTACACAAGGCATGCCTTTTCTTACCTTTTTTGTGTATGCACCTTGTCCTCCCTCATCTGGGCGTCAGGCAGTGAGATGCATGTAGGGCTGTAGCTCCCAGCCCCAAGCTACAAATTATGAAGTATCCAGACAAAGGCTGATGAAAGGTCAGGGGCCTTCACACTGACTCAGTTCCTTTCCTTACTGTGGAGACAAATAAAGAAATTGGCAAAATACACAATTAACTATATGAACACATGGTACTAATTGTGTACAAATACAACCAAAATAATGGTCAAAGAAGAAAGCAAGTTGATGTGTTAAAAAGACCACATTTGTTTTTATGTTATGCTAATCACCATACATTACAGCATTAGTTTTTGATGTAGTGTTCCATGATTCATTGTTTGCATATAACACCCAGTGCTCCATGCAGAACGTGCCCTCTTTAATACCCATTACCAGGCTAATCCATCCTCCCACCCCCCTCCCCTCTTGAACCCTCACTTTGTTTTTCAGAGTCCATAGTCTCTCATGGATCGTCTCCCCCTCTGATTTCCCCCCTTCATTCTTCCCCTCCTGCTATCCTCCTCTTTTTTTTTTTAACATATAATGTATTGTTTGATTCAGAGGTACAGATCTGTGATTCAACAGTCTTGCACAATTCACAGTGCTCACCATAGCACAAACCATCCCCATGTCTATCACCCAGCCACGCCATCCCTCCCACCCCCACCACTCCAGCAACCCTCAGTTTGTTTCCTGAGATTAAGAATTCCTCATATCAGTGAGGTCATATGATACATGTCTTTCTCTGTTTGACTTATTTCGCTCAGCATAATACCCTCCAGTTCTATCCACGTCGTTGCAAATGCCAAGATTTCATTCTTTTTGATGGATGCATAATATTCCATTGTATATATACACCATATCTTCTTTATCCATTCATCTGTCGATGGACATCTTGGCTCTTTCCACAGTTTGGCTATTATGGACATTGCTGCTATAAACATTAGAGTGCATGTACTCCTTAGGATCCCTACATTTGTATCTTTGGGGTAAATACCCAGAAGTGCAATTGCTGGATCGTATGGTAGCTCTATTTTCAACTTTTTGAAGAACCTCCATACTGTTTTCCAGAGTGGCTGCACCAGCTTGCATTCCCACCAACAGTGTAGGAGGGTTCCCCTTTCTCCACATCCCTGCCAACATCTGTCATTTCCTGACTTCTTAATTTTAGCCATTCTGACTGGTGTGAGGTGGTATCTCATTGATGTTTTGATTTGGATTTCCCTGATGCCAAGGAATGTTGAGCACTTTTTCATGTGTCTGTTGGCTATTTGGATGTCTTCTTTGGAAAAATGTCTGTTCATGTCTTCTGCCCATTTCTTGATTGGATTTTTTGTTCTTTGGGTGTTGAGTTTGATGAGTTCTTTATAGATTTTGGATACTAGCCCTTTATCTGATATGTCATTTGCAAATATCTTCTCCCACTCTGTCAGTTGTCTTTTGGTTTTGTTGACTGCTTCTTTTGCAGTGCAAAAGCTTTTTATTGTGATGAAGGCCCAATAGTTCATTTTTGCCCTTGCTTCCCTTGCCTTTGATGATGTTTCTAGGAAGAAGTTGCTGCGGCTGAGGTCGAAAAGGTTGCTGCCTGTGTTTTCCTTTGGGATGTTGATGGACTCTGTCTCACATTTAGGTCTTTCAACCATTTTGAGTTTATTTTTGTGTGTGGTGTAAGGAAATGGTCCAGTTTCATTCTTCTGCATGTGGCTGTCCAATTTTCCCAACACCATTTGTTGAAGAGACTGTCTTTTTTCCATTGGACATTCTTTCCTGCTTTGTCAAAGATTAGTTGACCATAGAGTTGAGGGTTCATTTCTGGGCTCTCTAGTCTGTTCCATTGGTCTGTGTGTCTGATTTTGTGCCAGTACCATACTGTCTTGATGATGACAGCTTTGTAATAGAGCTTGCAGTCCGGAATTGTGATGCCGCCAGCTTTGCTTTTCTTTTTCAACATTCCTCAGGCTATTTGAAGTCTTTTCTGGTTCCATACAAATTTTAGGAATATTTCTTCCATTTCTTTGAAAAAAGTGGATGGTGTTTTGATGGGGATTGCACTGAATGTGTAGATTGCTCTAGGTCCCATTGACATCTTCACAATATTTGTTCTTCCAATCCATGAGCATGGAATATTTTTCCATTTCTTTGTGTCTTCCTCAAATTCTTTCATGAGTATTTTAAAGTTTTCTGAGTACAGGTTTTTTGCCTCTTGTTAGATTTATTCCTAGGTATCTTATGGTTTTGGGTGCAATTGTAAATGGGATCAACTCCTTAATTTCTCTTTCTTCTGTCTTGTTGTTGGTGTATAGGAATGCCACTGATTTCTGTGCATTGATTTTATATCCTGCCACTTTACTGAATTCCTGTATGAGTTCTAGCATTTTTGGGGTGGAGTCTTTGGGGTTTTCCACATAAAGTATCATATCATCTGCAAACAGTGAGAGTTTGACTTCTTCTTTGCCAATTTGGATGCCTTTGATTTCTTTTTGTTGTCTGATTGCTGAGGCTAGGACTTCCAGTACTATGTTGAATAGCAGTGGTGATAGTGGACATCCCTGCCGTGTTCCTGACCTTAGTGTGAAAGCTCTCAGTTTTTCCCCATTGAGAATGATATTCACTGTGGGTTTTTCATAAATGGCTTTTATGATATTGAGGTATGTACCCTCTATGCCTATACTCTGAAGAGTTTTGCTCAAGAAAGGATGCTGTACTTTGTCAAATGCTTTTTCTGCATCTATTGAGAGGATCATATGGTTCTTGTTCTTCCTTTTATTAATGTATCATATCACATTGATTGATTTGCGGATGTTGAACCAACCTTGCAGCCCAGGGATAAATCCCACTTGGTCATGGTGAATAATCCTTTTAATGTACTGTTGGATCCTATTGGCTAGTATTTTGGTGAGAATTTTTGCATCCATGTTCATCAGGGATATTGGTCTGTAATTCTCCTTTTTGATGGGGTCTTTGTCTGGTTTTGGGATCAAGGTAATTCTGGCCTCATAAAATGAGTTTGGAAGTTTTCCTTCCATTTCTATTTTTTGGAACAGTTTCAGAAGAATAGGTATTAATTCTTCTTTAAATGTTTGGTAGAATTCCCCTGGGAAGCCATCTGGCCCTGGGCTTTTGTTTGTTGGGAGATTTTTGATGACTGCTTCAATTTCCTTAGTGGTTATAGGTCTGTTCAGGTTTTCTATTTCTTCCTGGTTCAGTTTTGGTAGTTGATACATCTCTAGGAATGCATCCATTTCTTCCAGATTATCTAATTTGCTGCCATAGAGTTGCTCATAATATGTTCTTATAATTGTTTGTATTTCTTTGGTGTTGGTGGTGAGCTCTCCTCTTCCATTCATGATTTTGTTGATTTGGGTCATTTCTCTTCGCTTTTTGATAAGTCTGGCCAGGGGTTTATCAATCTTGTTAATTCTTTCAAAGAACCAGCTCGTTGTTTTGTTGATATGTTCTACTGTTCTTTTGGTTTCTATTTCATTGATTTCTGCTCTGATCTTTATTATTTCTCTTCTCCTGCTGGGTTTAGGCTTTATTTGCTGTTCTTTCTCCAGCTCCTTTAGGTGTAGGGTTAAGTTGTGTACATGGGACCTTTCTTGTTTCTTAAGAAAGGCTTGTATTGCTATATACTTTCCTCTTAGGACTGCCTTTGCTGCATCCCAAAGATTTTGAACAGTTGTGTTTTCATTTTCATTTGTTTTCATGAATTTTTTTAATTCTTCTTTAATTTCCTGTTTGACCCATTTATTCTTCAGTAGGATGCTCTTTAGCCTCCATGTATTTGAGTTCTTTCCAACTTTCCTCTTGTGATTGAATTCTAGTTTCAAAGCATTGTGGTCTGAAAATATGCAGTGAATGATCCCAATCTTTTGGTACCGGTTGAGACCTGATTTGTGACCTAGGATGTGATCTATTCTGGAGGTTGTTCCATGGGCACTAGAGAAGAATGTGTATTCTGTTGCTTTGGGATGGAATGTTCTGAATATATCTCTGAAGTGCATTTGGTCCAGTGTGTCATTTAAAGTCTTTATTTCCTTGTTGATCTTTTGCTCAGATGATCTGTCCATTTCAGTGAGGGGGGAGTTAAAGTCCCCCACTGTTATTGTATTGTTGTCGATGTGTTTCTTTGCTTTTGTTATTAACTGCCTTATATAATTGGCTGCTCCCATGTTAGGGGCATAGATATTTACAATTGTTAGATCTTCTTGTTGGATAGACCCTTTAAGTAGGATATAATGTCCTTCCTCATCTCTTATTACAGTCTTTGCTTTAAAATCTAATTTGTCTGATATAAAGATTGCCATCCCAGCTTTCTTTTGGTGTCCATTAGCATGGTCAATGGTTTTCCACCCCCTCACTTTCAATCTGGGGGTGTCTTTGGCTCTAAAATGAGTCTTTTGCAGACAGCATATCGATGGGTCTTGTTTTTTTATCCAGTCTGATAGCCTGTGTCTTTGAATGGGGCATTTAGTCCATTTAAATTCAGGGTAACTACTGAAAGATATGAATTTAGTGCCATTGTATTGCCTGTAAGGTGACTGTTACTGTATATTGTCTGTGTTCCTTTCTGGTCTACGTTGCTTTTAGGCTCTCTCTTTGCTTAGAGGACCCCTTTCAATATTTCTTGTAGGGCTGGTTTCGTGTTTGCAAATTCCTTTAGTTTTTGTTTGTCCTGGAAGCTTTTTATCTCTCCTTCTATTTTCAATGACAGCCTAGCTGGATATAGTATTCTTGGCTGCATATTTTTCTCATTTAGTGCTCTGAATATATCCTGCCAGTCCTTTCTGGCCTGCCAGGTCTCTGTGGATAGGTCTGTTGCCAATCTAATGTTTCTACCATTGTAGGTTACATATCTCTTCTCCTGAGCTGCTTTCAGGATTTTCTCTTTGTCTCTGAGACTCGTAAGTTTTACTATTAGATGTTGGGGTGTTGACCTATTTTTATTGATTTTGAGAGGGGTTCTCTGTGCTTCCTGGATTTTGATGCCTGTTTCCTTCCCCAAATTAGGGAAGTTCTCTGCTATAATTTGCTCCAATATACCTTTGGGCCCTCTCTCTCTTTCTTCTTCTTCTGGGATCCCAATTATTCTAATATTATTTCGTCTCATGGTATCGCTTATCTCTCGAATTCTGCCCTCGTGATCCAGTAGTTGTTTATCTCTCTTTTTCTCAGCTTCTTTATTTTCCATTCATTTGGTCTTCTATATCACTAATTCTCTCTTCTGCCTCATTTATCCTAGCAGTTAGAGCCCCCATTTTTGATTGCACGTCATTAATAGCCTTTTTGATTTCAACTTGATTAGATTTTAGTTCTTTTATTTCTCCAGAAAGGGTTTCTCTAATAACTGCCATGCTTTTTTTAAGCCCAGCTAGTATCTTTAAAATCATCATTCTGAACTCTAGTTCTGACATTGTACTGATGTCCGTATTGAGTACAACCCTGGCAGTTGGTACTTCCTCTTGTTCTTTTTGTTGAGGTGATTTTTTCCATCTTGTCATTTTTTCCAGAGGAGAATAGATGAATGAGAGAACAAAATGCTACCAGGGTAACAGCGTCCCCAGAAAATATACTCTAAACAAATCAGAAAAGACCTGAAGCAGTGGGAAAAGAAAGGGAAAGAAAGAAAAAAGAAAAAGAAAAAGGTAAAGATAAAAACAAACAAAATCAGAACAAAACAAAACAAAAAAACAGAATATGATCAAATATGATCAGGCTGGTGCATAGATCAGTTCCACACACTAGATTTTGGGTGTATTTTGGTCTGTCAGAAAAAAGTGCCTCCCAAAATTTTAAAGAAAGAAAAACTTATATATGTACAAAAATAAGGCTTAATACAATGAAGGGATGGAATATGACTGTAAAAATGAAAATTATAAAAGATTTTGTAAAAGGAATTGATTAGATAAGATGTTGTTTGAAAAAAGAAAGAAGAGGATTAAAAAAAAAAAAGAAAAGAAAAAAAAGGGAGAGAATGTGATCAGGCAGGGTACTAGAACAAAGCCATACACTAGAGATTTAGGGTATATTTTGATCTGTTAGAAGAAATTCTATCTCAAAATTTTAAAGAGAGAACAACTTGTATATATATGCCAAAAATAATGTTAACTACTATGAAGGGATAGAATATGACTCTAAAAATGAAAAATAAAAATGTTTTTTTAAAAAAGGGATTGATAAGATGTTGGTTGAAAAAGGGAAAAAGAAAAATTCAAAAAAAAAAAGTTAAAAAAAATTAACTTTGAAAGACTACAGAATCATGGTAAAAAAGCCATGAATTCTATGTGCAGTATTCCCCTAGCACTGTAGTTCTCCCGTTCTCATTGATGGATAAACTTGGTCTTGGCTGGCTGTTCTTGCTGATTCTGGGGGAGGGGCCTGTTGCCATGGCTCCCAAAAGTCTTTGCCAGAGGCGGAATTGCCCTGCTCTCTGGGTCCGGGCTAAGTAATCTGCTTGGGTTTACTCTCGGGAGTTTTTGTTCCCTGCAGGCTTTCTGTTCAGCTTTGGAGGACAAGAATGAAAATGGCGGCCTCCCAATCTCCGCCCCGGAGGAGCCGAGAACTTGGGGCCCCACTCCTCAGTGAGCCCCCAGAGTAAAGCAGTCAATCACTCCCATCTCCCCGGTCTCTGGCCGCACTCCGTGCTCATGCAGCCTGTGACTGAGTGTTTCTATCTCTGGCTCACGACCCTGTGTGGAGTCTCCAAACCCAGCATATCCCTGTGGTGCACTCCCACGCTACTCCTCCTGTGGGAGGAAGGGGAGTCTCTCTGGATCTGCTGCTTGTTGGGTCCCTGCTGGAAGAGCAGGGGCCCGACTGCTGCAGATCATGGTTTATGGCAACCCCAAGCTGAGAGCCCACGCCTTGGCTCCGTCTCTGCAGCCGGCTTCCCTGGTCTGATACCTGGGAGCTCTGCTGCACTCAGGCACCCCCAGTCTTTCTGTGACCCTGAGGGTTCTAAGACCACACTGTCCCACGAGGGTTCTACCCCCCGCTTAGCCACTGGAGCGACGTCCCTCAGCAGAGCCGACTTCTAAAAGTTCCGATTTTGTGCTCCACTGCTCTATCACTTGCCAGAAGTGGCCGACGGAGACCCCCTCCCCCGCCATCTATCCTCCTGAATATCACCTCGGATTCACTTCTCTGCACGTCCTACCTTCCAGAAAGTGGCCGCTTTTCTGTTCAGAGAGTTGTTGCTATTCCTTTCTTCCATCTCTTGTTGAGTTTGTACGTGTTCAGAATGGTTTGGTCTCTATCCAGCTGAATTCCTGGGACCAGACAAAATCCAGGTCTCCTACTCCTCCGCCATCTTGCTCCGCCCCCAAGACCACAGACTTTTAAGCTGGTGAGATTCAAGAGCAAATCCCACTACTTTTGTTTGATAAAAACTCAGAATCTTCACTGACAAGAAACATCATCGTAATAAAATATATTCAGGGAAAACATTCTGAGACTAATTGCTGGATTAGACAGATTCTAGGGTTAGAATGAGGTTTATGACAAAGAAAGAATTCATAGTTAAGCAGCTTTCTCACTTGGGGCTCTTCTCATACATTCTGATGACTTGTATTCTAATCTCTAAAAAAAAATCAATTTAACCTCATTTTGCTCTTCGTCTTCTAAGAGTTAAGATGTCTCCAGATACCAATTATACATGTTAATGAGATGAATCGAGAAATGTTTCTCCTATTAATAATCATGTAGATCCACTGTCAATTCTACAAACTAACCACATACCAACCTTTGAGTATGTTCTAATCAAAAATCTTCACACACACACAACTCATGATTAAGAGAGGTAGTATTTGTTTTCCACATTATTCTTTCATTACAAACTACATTACTTAGTCTCTTAAACAATGGGCTATAAAATAAGGTTCCTTCAGGTCTTATCTTGGCTACCCAATCCCTTGGCCTTGATTTTGTATTTGACAAGTTGCCTACCCGGTCTGTATCTCAATTCCCATTGGTAAAGTGAGAAAAGCATCACAAACAACTCACCAGGTAACTGAGAAGAGTTTTCAATAAAGAACTTCAAGGAGTTTGCAACACTCATATTTGCATGGGTTCTTATTAATGCATAGCACTAGGTTGAGCCCATGAATTCAATTTCAAAAGAGAAACAGAGCAATAACAGGGGTGGGCAGTAAGCTCCATCTTTGTAAAGGACTATGTGAGTTGAACGTTTCCTTAGTCTCAAAAGCCTTAATACAAGCACTAGAAACACTAGGTGTCTAGATTAAGAGAGTCATAATATGAAATTATAAAGAAAAAGAATTCAAAATTAGCAAAGAATTTCTTTAAAATTTGGATATAGTATTATCACAGGCAAACACATACATACATACAGTGTAACAGGCATAATGAGAAAAGGAAATGACACTGAATAAACAAAAATGCAGAAAATTACTTTGATAAATGGAGTATAATATTATAATCTACTTGAAGAAATCAATGATTAAAAATATTTACTAATAATCCTTAATATTTTGGTTTCCTTCATTCCTCCACTAATTCATACTTATTGGACACCTCCCATTTGCTAACTATAGGGAAACAACTATAATGTGGAGTTGATGTCCCTACCTTAGTGGAATGTACTTGCTAGTAAAAGAAAGAGCTCATTTTAGAATTTAAAAAGACATTTTACAATTTGCTAAAAAATGTATTAAATGAAATTAGAAATAAACAGTTACTACCCTTAGTTATAGGTATTCTAAATGACAATAACACATTAACATGCAATACTTTGCTAAAACCTACTTTAAAAAGACCTCATGATTTTTCTCTCTGGGATAAAAGACCAGGAGAAAATACTGAGGAGGAAAGAAGTGTTATTTATTGCAGACTTTTTGGTTAGGGGTCAGGGCGGTGGGTTGGAATGGATGGTGCCACGAAGTCAGAGGTCCTTTATGTGAAAGAAGGCAGTAAGCATGATTTCCCATGATCCATGATATTTGCAGCAATGACATCTAGGAAAAACACACATAAAATATGTAGCACATGGGTTAAGAACATGGATTCTGGAATCAGACTCCTGAATGCTGACTTAGACACTTAGAATCTACACAACCTTGTGTCATATAAACTCTGTATCTCACTTCTCTCATCTGTCAAGTGGAAAGAGCTATGTCCACCTGTGTCCACCTGGAAAAAATGGACACAGTCTTTTACTCCTTCCTATAACCACACCTCTTATGGCTCCACCTATCAAAAAGAAAAGTCTAGTTCCCTCCCCTCCTTGACTACAGTTGGCCTTCTGTCTACTTGGGCCAACAGAATTCACTGGAAGTGACATTGCATAAGTTGCAACCACAGGCTGCAAGAGACTTTGCTCTCCAATACTCTCCTCCAAGCCCCTGCATTGCCCTTGTGAACAATGCGACCACCAACATGTTCCTGGATAGTGAGCAATCACATGGTCCAGAAGGAGTGAGTCAGCCCAGTGGTCCCAGCTGAGACTTCAGAGATGTAGCAGAGCTCAACAGAAAGTATCAAAACTCCCTACCTGAACCACAGCTGACAGAAGACATGCTAACCCAGCCTACATCAGCAGAATTGCCCAGCTAACCCACAAAATAGTGAATAATATTCACTTTCAAACACTTCAAAAGTTAACTGAAACACCTCAAGGTGCCTGGGTGGCTCAGTTGGTTAAGAGTCTGCCTTTGGTTCAAGTCATGATCCCAGGGTCCTGAGACTGAGTCCCCTGTTAGTCTCCCTGCTCAGCGGGAGCCTGCTTCTCCCTCTGCCTCTGCTCCTTATCTCTCTCTCTCTCACTCGCTCACTCTCTGTCATAAATAAATAAATAGATAAATAAATAAATAAATAATAAATAAATAAATAAATAAAATCTTTAAAAAAAAAGAAAGAAACACCTCAGATGGGGTCAATGTGAGGATGTAAGGATTAAATAAATTTAAATAGTGCCTGGTATATAATAGCACTATGTATGTACTTGCTGTTTTTATTAAAAGAGATGAATTTCAAAATTGAGACAATTTGCTAAAGGACCTCTAAATCAAAGCCAGCTGACTTCTTGTTGGCTTTGCATGCTGGTGATGGATGGTGGCACAGTGGCTGTGAACATGACATCTAGCAGTCAGGCTCAGATCTCTGGGGTCTCCTAACTTTCTCTACAAGTGATTTACATCAGAGAATAATGCTTATCTAAACAGCTTCAAATTCACTCACTAATTGCCTAGGTGGAAGGAAATTAAAAATGTATATAAGGAAAGGATCAAGAAAGCCAACTATTTGATCATCACTTTTAATCTTCCCAATAACTTGGTTATAATCTTTATTCCTACTAATCAGATATCAGCAACTTCTCAAAGTGAACAATTCAGAAGTAAATCTGGGATAAATAATTTTACAGATATGTTTATAATATTCAGCAGTCCTGGATTCCTGGTATTCTCAGACCAGCAGCCCAAAGACAGTAACTGCTTTTGGCCAGGAGTCCCTGGTACTCTGTAGTGTTTAATAAACAGTATTATTTTTAACAGCTCCTTTAGCTATTTCACAATTAGTTTGTACTTTGTCTTAAACCTTAATACTAACTTACATGTCCTTTTCGATCCATTATGACACAGGAAACTGTCTTATACATGTGCATGAGATGAACTGTGAACATCTTGCCAGATCAATTTTATGAATTTCACTATGACATTCTTATCTTTCCTTTATTAAACTTAGCTCTTGGGAATTTCAAGGCCTTTTACAGACGATCCAGATGCCCTTTGGTGATTGCCACACATAACTTCTTTTATGATGTTGGTACTTTTGGTTAATGTTTTCTTGTGTAAGTATAAAAATTCATTGCAGAGAACATTAGTTCTCTCTCCATTTCTCTCTCAGAGAATGTAAGTCAATTTGAGGTGTAGTTTCTATTTCTCTACTCAACTTAATATACATGCCAAAAATAGAAATTTTACATTTAAATAAGGAAGCTTTGGTCTAATTATAATTTTTTAAGACAAAATTACCTTATTCTTTTTAAAAAAATCAGTATCATCAGCAGTTATCTGATTGTACAGAACAGCAGTTGTTTCACTTCATACTAGATTCTATCTATCCTTCTAAAAGTTTGGTGTACCTAAGGTCCAGCACACACATAAAATATTTTCTGCCCAAATAACAATGTATTGGGGAATTTATAGAGTTAGCATGTAAAAATAAATTTATAAAACTAGCATTGCAAATAATTTTAGCTCTAGAATATAAGTTCTTTTTTAAACATTTTTGAAGAATTTATAAGTCTTATGAGATTTATTAACTAGCACATTCCTCACTTTGGACTCCCATGTGATTAACCACATTGAGACAAATTTTTCACCTATTAGTAGGACAGTCAGCTCATGTAAACATTCAGAGGGAAGGTTTCATGGCTTGGTGAAGAACTGGAAGAATGTGGGAGAGAATCTTCCTATAGGTTCTTAAGTTTCTTTGCACTTGGCTTCTCACTTGTGCTGAGGTCAAAAATACATGATAGACCCACACACCATGGTCTTTTATATATACCATCATCATTTTAGTACTTTCAAAACATTATGACTTCCCTTAAATTATCTTTAGAAAGCCACGGGAAAGTGAAGGTCCGACTGGCTGCACTGACCCCACATTTGTAGAGAACTTCCTATGGTCTGCCAAACAGCTGGTCCCAGTAGTGGGCCAAGAAGAGACTGAACAAGATTTTATTCTTCCTGGAATAATAGTAGGCTAATTGGGAGAGAAACCATCAAACATCACAGGACCTTGGACCTAGACTGTAAGAGATTTTAAAGGATAAAGACTGACCCTGGATTTACATTCTCCAGCCAAAATACAGGGTTAAAACCTAAACTATACAAAACCCTCCAATATTCCCTTTTCTCAATCAGACGATGGCCTACAAGGGCCTGCACTAGCTGTCCTCCCCACCTCAACCTTTGGCCTCTTCTCTATTACTTTCTCACATTGACTTGCTTCCAGTACATGAACCTCCTTGCCAAGATACACTTCTACTGCGAGGTGTTTGCATTTGCAGTTCTCGCTACCTGGAATTCCCTGCCCCCACCCATTTCCACATGGTGCATGCCCTTATCTTTATAGATTTTCTTCAAAAGTTACCAGTGAGGTTTCCCAGACCGCCCTAGTTAAAACCAAAAAACAAAAATCTAACGTTCGCATTTTCTATCCCCTTTGTGTTTTATTTTTTGCAGACCACTTACCACCTTCTAACATACCCTATTATATATTTATTTTATTTGATGCTTGCCTCTCCCTATCAGAATGTCTGCTCCATGAGCATCGTTTCTATCTTTCATTGCTGTATTCCCAGAGGCAACAGTACTGTCGGGCATACGATAGGCATTAATACATATTGCATGAATAAAGCAATGAGCAACTCATGTTCAAAACAGTTAATAATTTTCACAAAGTCACACCTTGGAATTTAGAGACCAAGCAGGAGTAGACATCAATTTTTCTGACATCTCCCTTACAAAAATTTAATGACAATAGTATGTTAAAAAGACTTATTGAGATAATACAGGGGCAAGTCTGAAACATAAGCCCCCTAATATTTATATAGACCTTTTTTAATCAAAAAGCAGACTTACACTAGTTCTAATTTTCCTGACCACCCTATCAGGCATAAATTAATATCTCCATTTTACAGATTATAAATATGATGCTCAAAGAGATTAAAAGAAAGATAGGTTAAGATGGAAAGAGATCTATTAAACATGGTCTCCTTCCCTCTAAAACACTCCTTCATTTTGCAAAAAATGCACTGCAGATTTCCATTCAATGACAGTTCTCCTAGTACCAAAATTTAAATGCAGTCCAATGTGCCCGAAACATTTCAGATAAACTCTTAAGGCATAAAGCAAGTGTTCCATTAGTATCAGTTCATCTGGATTTCATCCCTCATTTTGCCATAAGCTTTTATGAACATAATTCTGAGGTCCAAAAATATTGTATAACAGAATAGTTTACTTTTCTTTCTATGCATTTTGATTTTATGTGGATGTGAATGTGTGTGTGCGTGTGTGTGTGTGTGCGTGTGTGTGTGTGAAATTTGTTTTGTTTCAGTTTGAGAGGATCTACCAGTCTTTTAAAGGGTCTGGGCCTACTTTGGACAATTCCAATCACCCAAAAAGGTCAGTATAATATTTAAAAAACAAAACAAAACAAAAACCACTCAGAGAAAATAAAAAGAAACAGGAAGGAGAAAGGGCAGATAATTTAAAACATAATTAGCTGGGGAAAATGCAAAAGTTATCCCATTAAATTCTAACAATTTTTAATGAATAATCTGCCTTCAGGCTGCAGGCAGACTGGTCTTAGAAGCAACATGTACTGTCAATCTTCTGCCCTAGGAGAGAAAACCTTAGTAGCCTCTCATCTTACAAGGCTGTAGTCAAAACGATCAGGTGGAGAATTTCACTGAGTTCATTACACTGGTCCCAGTGGAAGCAGAGCCTGAAATGGAGTGATAAGCTTTGTCGAATCATAGAGACAACTCATGGCAGTTGCAGGTGTTACGACTTTACCCTTCCTGGTAGTTGAGTATCCTTACAGCTTGCTCTTTACAAGACTGAGGAATGGAGGAAAGAAGGATCCCACAAAGGCTTGTACAGAGCACTGCCAAAGGACTCTCCCATTGTTTTAACTGATTGTCCCAGTTGTTTTACTTGACATCTTTAGATTTTTATCAAACTAGTGCACAAGATGATTGCCTGGGGGTCAACCAGCATGTGGACTCAAAATGCTGTAGGAAAAAAGGAAAATTATCATTAATGAATTCAATCCAAATAATTTTAAAAGTAATTGAAACAAAAGGAAACAAGTTATAATAGTGAACTAAAAACAACAACAACAACAACAATTCCTAGAGTATTCTCAAAGAGAAATATCTCTTTGTTAAACATTCCAGGAATGTGATTTGTGTTCGTGGTTTGTGACATCTCCACATTTTTTCCAGTGGCTAATAAACCATTAATGTGCCTGGGTTTTAGATACTGGCATTTTTCCTCTTAAATGCACCCCAATGAAGCAGATACAAACATCCAACATTTTTGCTGAGTATAGTTCTATGTCTACTTGTGGGACATTCTTTGGCATGTGAAGATACGAAATTTATCAGATTTGATGACTCTAATAATTACAAAATCTGGGCCTACAAGATATACTCAAGATACTGTAAGTGAATGCCTTTACACCACAGCTGGATGGAATACTCTGAAATCCAACCAAATAAAAATTTCTCCCAATGCCAAATTACAAACGACCTTTGAACAACACAGGTTTGAACTGCATGGGTCCACTTCTACACACATTTTTTACAGTACTGTAAGTGATTTTCTCTTCCATGTGATTTTCTTAGTAATACTCTTCTCTAGCCTACTTTATTGTAAGAATACAGTATACAATACATATAGCATACAAAATATGTTTATGTTACTGGTAAGGCTTCTGGTCAACAGTAGGCTATTGGTAAAGTTTTTGGGGAGTCAAAAGTTATATGTGGATTTTCAACTGTGTGGGGAGTCAGTGCCCCATGCTGTTCAAGGGTCAACTGTACAATAAGATCACAACTAGGAACTCACAAATGTAAACTGATTTATAAGAAGAAAGTGTAGGATCTAGGGTCTTTTCTATGTATAATGCATTTATCACAGAGATATTTGTTTTCAAGAAAATTTATCTGGGACAATAATGTATATTTTACAACACAGGTTAACTATTTATGTGACAGCTATCTTTATCAAAATAGTAAGCTAATCAATCATAGGAGAAAGTCCCAAAGAGAACATTCCTTAATGTAGCAATTAGAAAACTAAGTATGCAACAAATTCTCTGCAAATACAACAGTACTAAATGTGTCTTTTATGGACTTAAACCATGTATATGTACATTGTAGCATATTTATAGGCACTCTATAAACTTGCAAATAAGCATTTTTTAACTTAGAATATTGAAAAGTCCTTAACATAAATGGAAAAGAAAAACTAAAAACCCCCACTAAATCCATAGGATCTTAGACTCCAAAGAAATATGTACATCCCTTCTATCTTTAGTGTCTTAAGGTATTATGATATTTAAGTCATTCTAGGAAAGGAAAAAAAAAATCATTTGGTCCATCATGACAGAAAATTATTTAACAACCAGCCTTGAAACTACTATAATTATTAACTCTAAATTTGATTTTTACAGCCTGTTATTTTCTTTACTAAAACTAACAAAATTTAAGCTCTTGACTCAGCTAGATGAAGATGAATAATAGTAAGGTACCTTCCTATGTAAGAGTTATGAAGGCAAAACTGCTATTTTCTGGCTTGGTCTGAGAATAAGGGTCCCATGGGTTACCCATTTTCAAAGTATTAGAAGGCACTAAAATTACATTTAGTGAAATTTAAACGTGGTGTCAAGGGACAGACACCAAGATTATAGAAATTTTCATTACTCCAAAATCCCAATCATGGACATCTCTTGGCATAGTGCTTGTAGTCTTACAGTGTACAATGGGGCACAGGGGAGAGTTCTGGTCAACAGAAATGAAAATGAGTCATCTCTTCAAACTCTGCCCTGTCAAAATTAAATAATCTCAACAAGTTACACTTTCTTGGGTCTTATTTCTCCGCCTTTTAATCATCTTTAAGGCTCTCCTCTGAACAACTTCCAAATGTTCATCACTCTTCTCTGGCTTTTTAGTTTTAGGTTACTTGATCAAATGTCAAAGGAGGCTGTTATTAGTCTTTAGACTAGAATTTAGCATAATTTCAGGAGTAGATATACTTTAAAAATCATGACTTATATGAAAGCTAGATAAATAAAAGCATTTAGCTGTACCACCTTAATGGAATATGTTACTAAGAGGGAATTATTTTATTAGTGTTTTATCAGTTATAGGAAAGAGTTTTTACTCAAATATATATCATAAATTTACTTTGTTTATCTGAAATGTTGGGGAGTAGCAGAGGATAAAGTGATTTTAAATACCCATTGGCTACACTCTTGTTTTAGGAAAATCAATGAACTTATGAGTAGGAAAATGCTTATAGCAAAAGTACATACTTTTATGAGGCACACATCATCAGTGATATGGCATTTTGGTGGGAGGTATACATATTTTCTACTAGCACATATACCTTTATTGACATGACCTTTTGATGGAAGGTGCACACATTTTTTTTATTAACACATGTACCTATGGTGACATTTTGACATACATGATATTTTGGTAAGAGGCCTTCCTCTCAGGCCTATCAGAATAGAAAAAGGAATCCAACTGACCTCCTCCCCTTCAGTGGGATGCCACCTGGTCCATTAAAAAAATTTTTTTTTTCCATTTCCCCCTCCAAATGCCCTTTCAAATACTCATGAGCCAGGCTAGAAGACTGAAGGAATTTCCCAGTGCCTATGAAGATGCTGGGGACAAGAAATGGAGTCAGGAATCAAAGAAAGACAGATGGGTTTAATCTACTTAGTCTGGAGATCCATGCAGACCAGCTCAGTTTCTCCAGTTCACATTCAGCCTACAGCTTAATTCTCAAATTTAGTTAGATGGTGCCCCCAACCACATCATTGGCCTTGCATTGTCCCCTATCAGGACACTTGTGGAGGTGTTAATATATGCTTGCAAAGTTTTTTACATTCCTCCCATCAAAAAGTAGAGTCTTATTCCCAAAGTGATTTACTGCTAAAAATTAAGATGTGACAAGAATGACCCTATTCAACTTTGGAAGCTAGATTAGAAAAGGTCATTGGCCTCCCACCTGGCTCTCTCCCTTGAAACAAGCACCTTGGGAGCCCTGAGCTACTCTGTAATGAGTTTGGCTAAGCTGAAGTTGCCATGCTGGAGAGATCACGTGGAAAGACTACAGAGAGAAAGAGAGAGGTGCCAAGGAGTCCCAGCTATTTTTGCCTCCAAGTGTTTGAGTCTTCCCAGATAACAGCCAGCATCAACTGCCAGACCTGTAAGTGAACAGCATTCAGATGGCCCCAGCCCAGCTTTCAACTACTCTGATAGAGCAGAGACAAACAGTTCCCTCTGAGTCCTGCCCAAAAGCTTTGTGAGAAAATTCAATATTGATATTGTTTTAAACTACCAGTTTTGGGGGTGATTTGTTACATTGCAACAGATAAGCAGAACACAGACCTTACTTCTACCCATAGAGAAAATCAGCTTCAGGTACAAAAATGGCTAAATTGGTAATCTTCAAACTTTTTTGATCACTCACAATAAATGTTGGCTTACTTATTTATTGATTTAACTCATGTATGACTACACTAATGTATTATATACAAATATAAACCAATGAAATGAAGGATCAGCTAAAATCAGAAATTCTAATATTTTTTCCCTGCTCCAAAAGGATTATCATGCTCACCCAACTTTGAAAACTTCTGGAGTCAGTATGTGAATCATTTCAATAATAGCTCTGAAGCTCCGGATGATTAGACAACCCACTAGTCAGGAACGGATTAAAAGTGCTAAGGTTTGAGGAAGCATGTTATTTATATAATCTTTTTTTTTTTTTTAAATAACTTTAGCAAACAATGGAGACTTTTAGAATAGAAAGAGGCCTTGGAAATTTTAGGTAAAATTTCTCAACTCTTATATCAGCTACAAAAGTTATTTGCTACAAATATCAATTAAAATATAGCAATTCATGAGGCATTCTCTTTTTAATAAATTCAACTGGGTTCCAGAAAGTATCCATAATAAGATCTACCCAGTTGCTCACGTTCAGTGGTGATTCCTGGAAGCAAACAGCGTTGTGCAATGGTCACAATCACTACTACCTTGCAAAGACAGTGTAGCTTGGTGGTTCAATGCTCTGGAGCAAGCCCACTGCTCCCCAGTTAAAGATTGTGTATCCTTGGGCAACTACATAATTTCTTCGTGCAGTTTCTACTTCTGAAAATGGGGATAATAATGACATCTAATTTGCTAAGTTGTTATGAGGATTCAGTGAAGGATGTAAAGCTCTAAGCACCATGGCTAAACTGAAATGAGTGCTCAATAAATGTTAACCACAGATTTGTGTTATTATGTCATTATAGAAAGAGAAAGAATTAAATTTTAAATTTAAGGAATTAGTTGAAAATATATGTCCTGCCTGTAAATATTATTATTTAAGTCAAGATCAAGACAGAAAACTAGCCCAGTCTTTTTTTCCTTAAGGATTTATTTATTTACTTTGAGAGAGAGAGAGTGCGAGTGCAAGTGCAAGGGGGAGATGGGCAAAGGGAGAGGGAGAGAATCCAGCAGACTCCCCAGTTAGTGCAGAGTGTGACACGGGGCTCAATCTCACGACTCTGAGATCATGATCTGAGCCAAAACTGAGTATCAGATGCTCAACTGACTGAGCCATTCAGTTGTCCCCAAACTAGCCCAATCTTATGCTCACACACTTCCCTACTCCTCCACCTTAGCCCACCCTCAAATTATTTATAAGTGAGGCAACTGAGGTAGAGAGCAGAAAAATGTCTTGTCTCAAATACTAAAGCTAATTAATGATAAAAGGTGTGCCAAAGCTACAAAACTAAATGTATAACAGAAATATCAGTGTATTTTGGAGTATGAAGATGTCATTCACCAGGAGTTATAATATACATGTTGATACTCTAGTGTTGAGCGAAGTAAAAATATATGTAACATATTGTTTCTTATGCAAATGTAGGATAGAAACAATATTAGAAGCCATAGTTCTTAAGGAAAAGTTAAGACATATTGTCCACAAACTATTTCAAAAAATAGAAAAGGAAGGAAATATTCCAAGTTTATTCAATGAGGCCAGCATTACCCTGATACCAAAACCACACAAAGACACTATAAAAAAAGAAAGCTACAGGCCAATATGACGAACGAACATTAATGTAAAAATCCTCAACAAAATATTAGCAAACCAAATTCAACAATATATTACAAGAATCATTCACACAGTGAAGTGGGATTTATTCCAAGGATACAAGGATGGTTCAATAACCATAAGTCAATCAACATGCTACGTCACATTAACAAAATGAGTATGATCATCTCAATAGTTGCAGAAAATGCATTTGGCAAAATTTAACATCTGTTCATGATAAAAACTCTCAACAAAGTGGGTTTAGAGGAGACAACCTCAACATAATAAAGGCCATATATGAAAAACCCACAGCTAACATCATACTAAATGGGGAAAAACTGAAAGCCTTTCTTCTAAGATAAGGAACAAGACAAAGATGTCCACTCTTGCCACTTCTATGCTACATAGTACTGGAAGTCCTAGCTACAGCAATCAGACAAGAAAAAGAAATAAAAGACATCCAAGTTGGTAAGAAAGAAGCAAAACTGTCACTATTTGCATATGACACAATACTATATAGAAAACCCTAGAGATTCCACCAAAAATCTGTTAGAAGTAATAAATGAGTTCAGTAATGTTGCAGGATACAAAACTAATATACAAAAATCCATTGCATTTGTATACTAATAATGAAGTAACAGAAAGAAAAATAAGAAAACAATACCAATTACAATTGCACCAAAAGATTAAAATCCCTAAGAATAGATATAATCCATGGCGTGAAAAACTTGTACTTTGAAAACTATAAGGCACTTCTGAAAGAAAATGAAGATGACACAAATAGAAAGATATGCCATGTTCATGGACTGGAAGAATTAAAATTGCTAAGATATCCACACTACCCAAAGTGATCTATAGATTCAATACAATCCCTATCAAAATACCAGTAGTATTTTTCACAGAACTGAAATAAATAATCCTAAAATATATATGGAAGCACAAAAGACCTCGAATAGGCAAAGCAATCTTGAAAAGGAAGAACAAAGCTGGGGGTATCACAATCCCAGATTTCATGATATACTACAAAGCTACAGCACTCAAAGCAGTATGGTATAGGCACAAAAATAGGCACATATATCATGAAACAGGAACAGGATAGAGAAGCCAGAAATAAACCCATGCTTATATGGTCAATTAATCTATAACAAAGGAGACAAAAATATACAATGAGGAAAAGACAGTCTCTTCAACAAATGGTGCTCAGAAAACTGGACAGCTGAATGCAAAAGAATGAAACTGGACCATTTTTTTACACCATGAACAGAAATAAACTCAAAACAGATTAAGGATCTAAACATGAGACCTGAAACCATGAAATTCCTAAAATAAAACATAGGCAGTACCTCTTGGACAATGGCCTTAGCACATTTTTCAGGCAAGGGAAACAAAGCAAAATAAACTACTAAAACTATGCCACAATAAAAAGCTTTTGCACAGTGAAGAAAACCGTCAATAAAACAAGTCAACCTGCTGAATGGGAGAAGGCATTTGCGAATGATAGATCTGATAAGGGGTTAATATTGGAAATATATAAAGAACTCATACAACTTAACACCAAAATATAATCTAATTAAAAATGGGCAGGGGACCCAAATAGATACTTTTGCAAGGAAGGCATACAAATGGCCAACAGACACATGAAAAGATGCTCAACATCACTGTTTATCAGGGAAATGCAAATCAAAACCACAATGAGACATCACCTGATACCTGTCAGAATGCCTAAAATGAAAAAGACAAGAGATCAAAAATATTGGTGAGGATGTGGAGAAAAGGGAACTTTTACACAGTATTGGTGGGAATGTAAACTGGTGCAACCACTGTGGAAAATAGTATGGAAGTTCCTCAAAAAATTAAAAATAGAAATACCATATGACCCAGTAATTCCACTATTGGGTATTTACCCAAAGAAAATGAAAACACTAATTCAAAAAGATATATGTGCCCCCATGTTTACTGCAGTGTTATTTACAATAACCATCACTAGATGGATAACAAAGCTGTTATTTACACACACACACACACATACATTTATACATACAATGGATATCACTCAGCCATGAAAAATGAGGTCTTGCCATTTGCAACAACATGGATGGACCTAGAGAGTAAGTGAAATAAGTCAGAGAGAAAAATACCGTATCATTTCACTTATACATGGAATCTAAAAAACAAAACAAATGAACAAACAACACAAACAGAATCATAAATATAGAGAACAAACTGGTTGTGGCCAGATGGCAGGGGGTTAGGAGGAAGGGCAAAATAAGTGAAGGAGTTTAAGAGGTACAAACTTCCATCTATAAAACAAATAAGTCATGAGGATGAAAAGTATAGCATGGGGGATATAGTCAATAATATTGTAATAACATTGTATGGTGACAAATGTTAACTACAATTATGGTGAGCATAGCTTAGTGTATAGAATTGTTGAATCACTATGCTGTATACCTGAAACTAACCATACTTCAATTAAAAAGAAGCCATAATTCTTAATTCTAGTTGTAATATGTAATATGTTTTATGCCAATATTTTTCAAACTATAGGTGGTTATACACATGATTTATGGAATCCATTTGGTAGGTCACAACTAGAATTTTACAAAAATTAAATACAACAGAATTAAATAGAACAAGAAATAACATTTTTAGTAGTAAGTTTCAAAATTGTTTTGTGAAAGTATCACAGAACAATACATTCGTGATCATGTAAAAATATTTTCTCACTAGACAAAATGTTTAAAACCACCATATTAGTGATTCCCAAACTTCTCTAGGCCTCAAAATCATCATCCATAGAACTTCTTAGAAATACAGATTTTCAAGGAAAGCAGGTTCTGTAAGAAGGTCCATGGGAGATCTTGATATATGAAAAATTGAGACTCTGCACAGTACCACTTTATGAGACAGACAAGTGAGAAAGAGATATATATTCATACATTCTCCACTTGTTCCTAACAACTGGATTTTCATTGCATCGATAAGATTTGGTAAGAAAACTTTACATATTTTGAGGAGTGCTTCAAACATCTTTTGAAGGAAATGCACTTAAAACTCCCAAACACTTCATTAGATCACCAACCAAAAGGGGGCAGGAATTGATCAATGAGTTCCTTAAATGCTTTGTACCAACCTTATAGTGTGCAGTGTGGGCAAGTCATGACTGAGACCAAATATTGATCTACTCTTACTTTCCCACCTGCAAATTATAGTCTGGATATAAGCTGCCAGTTATCTGTCATTCACTCATTCCATAAACATTTATCAAGTACCCACTGTATGTCAAGCTCTGTATTAGGAACTGGGGATATAATGGTGAACAAACTGCTCTTACCCCTGTGACTGGGCAGGTTTATTCCAGTCACGGTGACAACATACAACATGCATTACTTGAAGTACTGATGCTTTAAAGTTTTCAGATTTAAAACACAGTATAGCTGTTAAAAGAACTTTTATACCCATTGTCTCATTAAGCCTGTATAGCAAAGGTCTAAATTATTACGTTATTTAGTATTAGTCCATTTTTACATTGAGGAAACAAAAATCCAAAGGGTTTAAATACCATGTCTGAGGTTAAATAAGTTGTAAGTGGTGGGACCAGAGTTCAAAACCGAAAGTTTGATCATATATTCTGTGCTCTTTCAACCAGCTGCTGCTGACCTTTCTCATCCCTGGGCTGAGGATGGATGGAGATAAGGAGCAGAACATGAGGCTTAGTGCATCAGGCTCCCATAGAGCCTACTTTGCTCTCAGAGATTCTGTCTAACTGCATTAGAGGAAATGGAAACTGCTTCAGATATTTCCATCATAAAGTGTTTAAATGTTGAAAGAGGGTGCTTACAAAATCTTTGGAAAGGCTGAAGGAGAAGTCAGAGGACCCTACTGGCCTCTGGTTTTTGAAATCACACAACCATCTAGAGCTACAATCTAGAGCTCAAAAAAGCTACTGCTGCCACCAGTACACACATCTATGGGAACTTTCTTGGTGGCACCCCAGTGACATAAGAAAGGCCTCTCAATTCTTAGCAGGAAACAAACTGAGGGTTGCTGGAGTGGGGGGTGGGGTGGGAGGGATGGGGTGACTGGGTGATAGATACTGGGGAGGGTATGTGCTCTGGTAAGCGCTGTGAATCGTGCAAGACTGTTGAATCTCAGATCTGTACCTCTGAAACAAATAATGCAATATATGTTAAGAAAAAAAAAAAGAAGAAGGTAGCGGGAGGGGAAGAATGAAGCAGGGGAAATCGGAGGGGTAGACGAACCATGAGAGACGATGGACTCTGAAAAACAAACTGAGGGTTCTAGAGGGGAGGGGGGTGGGAGGATGGGTTAGCCTGGTGGTGGGTATTGAGGAGGGCACATTCTGCATGGAGCACTGGGTGTTATGCACAAACAATGAATCATGGAACACTACATCTAAAATTAATGATGTAATGTATGGGGATTAACATAAGAATTAAAAAAAAAAAAAAGAAAGGCCTCTCTACCATGTCTCATGCAAGTGCCTCCTACTGGCAAAACCTGTGATGCAACCAGACCTCTACCTGCAAGAGAGTCTAGTAAATGGAGTTTTTTGTTTTCCAATTCCTGGAATACAGGGGGAAATGCAGAAAGACGAAAGACAGGAAGAGAGATCGGGTGCCAATCAACAATATTCAACACTAATTTCTCTCTTCTCGATATCTTCCATGTGGCTGCCATCCTCCCAATTCTTCCACTCCCTCTTTAAATCTGACTCTGTCCTCTTGATATGCTGAGATAACCCCTCAGAGGTCTCTTGCCTACTCCAGGGATAACACTGCACTGCAGGATGCAAACCTTGACCACCTTCTTCCTGTCTTTCTGAGTCAGCACCCCACTTACTGCCAGATCCACTCCACCTCTGGAATTGAATGAAGCGCCACCCTGTAGGATATGAGAGAGAGCTGTTCTCCTGCAGTCACTTAGGAGCCAGATAAGCCAACTGGAAATGCAGAAGAGGTAGTTCCCCAAGGAACGAACCTTGACTAGTAGAAAAAGGGAGATAGGGAGAAACCAGGCAGATAAATTTCTCTTCCTTTCTCTATCCTGTGTACTACTCCAAAGTACAGTGCTTCCTTGCAAACCTTCTGGAGAATTCTCTCCTGTTCATTGAACACACCTGCCAATTCACCTTTTGTGTCGCTTTGTGGCACCCTATGATGCAGTAGTCAACATGGTGACACACTGTGTGTCAATAAATTATACTTGTTCGTTACCTCGACATCCTGTGATCGTATCTGGCAAATAAACCATTAGGATCATAATCACCACTTCAGATTCTGCTCTCTAGAGGGCCTAGGTTAAGTGACATAGATTTGGCACGACTGACATCTGCAAGGTAGGGGTTCGGAGCAGAGCTGTGCTTCGAAACACTTTATAAAAATTATATGTGTCCTTGCCTCCCTTGAGGTTGACTAAATAAAAATTGCCAGGAATGGGACTTAGGTATGCATGTGTTTCCTTAAGTACCATTTTAGAAGTCCATCAACTAGTGTTAGTACGGAACTAAGATCAGGTCCACAGATCTGATCTTGCACTCCCCCCACCCCTGCGACCCCCACAATGACCCTGAAGTATTTTTACGAAGTGACAAAGAGTCTCGTTGACATTAAATGTTGAGAAAGGCTTATAACATCATAGAGCAGAAGTCCCAAACTAGGAGAAAAATGTTAAGGAACATGCTTGGGGTGGCATAACTGAACAGGTGTGAGAAGCCTACAGCACAAGAAGACTAATGAACATTTCAGGAGTTACAGAAATTTGATATTCAGAGTTTTATAAGAGGTTAGCATGTCTCATTATACTCTTTGCCTTTCCTTTCAGACATTCTTAAAAAAAAAAAAAAGATTCAAAAGCAGCCAGCTGGTAGCATGCATTGTCAGTAAGAAGTGACGTAGGCCAGGCTGATCGATCACTTTTTAAAGATTAAGTGGCCTATTCTCTGTAAAAGAGCACTGAAGTAGTTTACTGGGTTCTGACTGCCAACTGAAAATTTAAATCATGCTTATTTTTCATAAAGTAATCCACTCACAATAGGCAATTTACATCTCATCCTAGAAGAAAAGCTCTGATGCTCTTCTTGAACCTTGTACCTGCTGTGTTGCTATGATGCACCTGCATTTTGGATAGATGGTTGAAAGGAGAGGGTTGTAGAAGGGCCTGAAGACCAACTTGCCTTGTATGTCTCAGGCAGAAATAGATTCTCCCTCTGTGTAATCCCTGAATGAGTTCTAAAGGCCTTTATGTCTTACGTGCAAGCTCCATCTCTCTAGGTCTCATTTTCTTAGCTGAAATAGGAGATAATCATGATACCCTTTTTACCTAATTGTGATGATTAAATGGAAAATATAATTAGTTTATCAAATTGAACGTGTACTACTGATATTACACATCATAAGGAAGACCTGATATAGGGAACTATTCACATCCTGTAATCACTCTTTCTCTTGGGGGTCACACGATCTTAGCTGGACGGCACTGCTCATCCTTCTTCCTGCTCTTAGGTATAGAGGATTGAGAGAGACAGCAGCATTGACAATCCACAGCTAAGGGCGACAAGTGGAGAGTTTGGGAAGATTAGAAGAAGAAAACAAAAAATGCGAAGTTCAAGACTTGCCTTGGAATCCTCCCTCTTCTCCTTTCCAGTTGGATAGCTAGGACTTCATTCCTCCTAGATTCCATTTCCTACTCGGTAAAGTGGGGAAAATAACAGCGACCATTATGGTGTTTGGTGATTAAGGAGGAGAAGCATCCTGACCCAGAGTAAGAACTCAACAAGTATCACGTCCCTTCTTCTAGGTGGCCTGAAAAGACTGCACTGTGGGGCCAGGGGAGGGGTGAGGACTTCTCCTTATATGCACATACTCTGGTCCTTTTTCAGAAATAAGGAAAAGGTATTTGTTTCTATGCTCCTCTTTTATAGATTTCCTCAAGGGGCTCTTATAACTGTAAGTTGTATCAGAAGCCCCCAAACTACCTTTTTTTATAATGAGAGCTTTTTATGAACTGCTCAGTACTTTTTATGAAATATATCATACTGTTTCACTTTTCTTGATCAACCTCCCTCCCAACCTCCTTCCTCATGAGAATTAAGTGGGTTGGGACTTAGGACAGGATCCAGAGAATTCAAGTCAGTTTTAATGTATACAAGTGGCAATAATTAAAGTTTGAAATTAACTTTTAAATGATTTTTTAAAGTCTGAGATCCTTATTACACCAGACATCTAACTTGTTCAGTATTTATAAAATGATACCTATGATCAGAAGGCTTATTGTGACCATATGCAACAACAGGGCAGCACTCTGAAATTGGGACACTACTGAAAAATCAACAACAAATGATCACAGCAGGTATAATGCCCCAGGGCAAGACTGTTTGTTCCGCGAGGCTTGACCAGCTAAGGATGCCAGTGGAAATGCCGATTGTCTGTTTTTAGAAAAGGCTGATGAACAGGCTGCCTTTTGTACTTTTGCCTTCTTCAAATAGCAAATTTCCAACCTAATGGCCCCCTACCCTTACTTAAAATATGAGAGAGTCTTTGTGCCCACGGTCCTGAAAACTTCTCTCAGGGAATCCCTAGTTCTGAAATGTAGCAGATGATGAAAGAAAGTGCAGTCATTACCCAGGACAACCGTAGTTCTCAATTTACAATGCTGCTAGGTTTGGTTTGGAACAAAGAGAACAGACCCTTGGCTCTAAAAGATGACCTTCCTGTTACTCTTGTCCCTGACGGCCTGTGCCACACAAATGCTGTCCGCACCTGCTGGCCCACTGTTCTCAACTGCCTCAAACTCAGCAACCAAGGAGAGAGAGGTTTGAACGCTCCTGCCTTAAGAATCCCAGTGAAACCATCTCTCTCCTATTGTTTCGTGCTCCTAACATGCTTCAAGATGGGAATTTCTCCACCTGGGTTCTCATCTGTGCCCTTTCAAAGAGCAGGCAATCTCCGAGATCCTATTCTTATTTTCACAGTGCTCCTGGTTACTCTTCACTCTTTCTACAACTTCTTTAACATTTTCCCAATGAGATATTTCACCTAACCTCTGATCTTGAACCAAATGGGACTCATTCATTCATCACTCACCAAAATTTAAGAAGCACTTCCCATGTAGCTCGCGCTATTTCAGACACAAAAAACACAGTAGTAATTAGACAAAGTCTTTGCCTTTATGGAATTTCTTTCTATGGTGACAAATAAACTATAAATAAATTAGTTTATAATACAGTTTCAGGTAGGGACAAGTGTAATTGTAATAGACATCTAAAATTAGTATAAAGGCTCTAGAGAATAACTTGGTAAAAACATTGGAGGGGAAATTCTGTTTTTAAGTAGAGGATCAGGGAAAATATGAGGTAGTAACATTTCAACAGCAACAACAAAATTAATAATAAATAATAATAATAATAATAATAATAATAATAATAATAAAGTGAGGGAGCAAGAGATGCAAAAGTCTGGAGGAAGAGATTTCCAAGGAGATGGAACAATCAGCAGATGCTCTAAAGTGGAAATGAGTTTGACCACTCATACTTTGGCAAATTTCTTAATTTCACTGCTGCTTTGTGTTTTGTTTGTTTGTTCATATCCTTGTGTCACTTTTCAAGTAAATCTGCCAGTGAGAAGAAGCCAGTTTTGTATAACTCCTTGTAAATCTTCCGTGAGTATCAAGCCAAAGGCAAGAGAAGTATTTATTAAATGTTTTGATGATGGTGAAAGCTACAGACTTCTCCTACCCCATGCATTCCAAGGGAGCACATAAACAATCAGTGACGGTTATAAATGCTCTTTAAATAAGATTTCTACCCTGACTAAATAAGTAATCAGAATGAAAATGCAACTGGTTTTACACAAATGTGGAGGGGGTAAGGTCTGGGGTGCAAGGTGCTTTTGGTGCATTTCAAGCATCGGAGACAGGGACTGTCACAGTTCTGGAAAAAGCAGGAAAAACTAAATTGTAATAACTTCCAAGATGACAGTTAACCAGAAGTGGTTACGTAAGAAACATTCAAGGGAATTTTAATGTGCTGCAGCAAACAGGATTATAGGGTAATAAAATTTCAAGGTGCATTTTAGTTAAGTTCTAAATATTTTTGCAGTCCTTTTGAAAAGAGAATGCAAATGCCCAGAACTTCAGGGAGAATTTGTGCTTCCTTCAGCAGAAATTGCAAAACATCTACACGTAACCTTCGCTGCAAAACAAGCAAATAGCCAGTGCCTGTTTATAATGGGGCTACCTGTGGGGAGTTCAGCCCTGTGAGCTCCTGAGAAGGCACATTTCAAGGACTATTACCTTCATCTAGACTCTCCATTAGTCCACAGTACTCTTTATGGTGCCCCATGCAGAGCTAAGCCTTGTGAGTAATTAACCCCAGGGTAGCTGAAAAATTAATTTTCAGCAAGTAAGTTCTACTTGTGGGTGGAATCTAGTCTTCCACACGGCACTAACCAGGTCTTTCACTTCTTTTTGGGTCTCAGAATCCAGCACAAGGCTAAACACACAAAAGGCATTCAGCAAATACTTAATGAATGAACCATGCCTCAAAGGGTTTGCTGCTATGGGTACTCTAAGAATGCAGTGTTTAACGGTACCCAGAGTTAGATATTAAGGTGTAAAGTGTCCTTGACTCAAACTGTAGTAGAAAACCTTTTCAGCCTTATTTTGTAATCCTATATAGATTATAGAGTTGCTTGATAAAATATAGGACTCCCACTTCATTTGAATTTCAGATCAACACAGGTAAGTTTTAGTATAAGTATGTCCAAAATATTGCATGGAACACACTTAAAAATTTTTCATTGCTTACCTGAATTTCAAATTTAACTATGCATCCTGTATTTTTATTTGTAAGATCTGCCAACTTTATTTTCAGCCATTAGGCCTTGAATCTGATTAAATTTCTCTTCTTTAATCTGATAATTGAACTCTAAAATACAGATATTTTAATAGTTTTTAATTATTCCCTTTTAAGATGAAAAACATATGAACTATGTTCTTTTTGACCTTACTTAAAGAGATACAGAAGAAGAAACTCCAGAGTATACACAATTTGGGATTAATGCATAGAATGGCATTATCCACAGTGCCTAGTATAGTTTGTTATGTTGAATTTTGCTAAAAAAAAAAGAAGAAAAAAAAAATAAAAGAATAGGGTTTCAACCGTTTTCTAATGACATGGCCAGATGATGCCACAAAATCTTGGCATTACTGATAAGTACACACTGTGCTGGAAAATCAATAGTTTCAGAAGGGGATCCTGAAGGGAACTTTCCATTGTGGAGGTTAGAAATAACTTAGCCCCATACTCATAAAATCCTATTCAGGGTGCTCCATGTCCCTAAGCACGAACGCACAGGCCTTGTCCTAACTTCATAAACAACTAAGCTGGAATTATTAACATTTTTAATTTAAATGTATCTACTTTTTAAAACTGTATTTTTAAATATTTCTAATGCCAGTGATTGAGTTGAGAAAATAAATAAAAAAACAGGTGTCCCAGTACTTTAAGAAACCTGATAGGCTGAAAGAGAAGCTTAGGTAAGCAGATAAATTTTGAAAGTGGTTATTTACATTAAGTAATAATTCATTTCAACACTACCCTAAATATTAGCCTCCCCTGGCATTTAACAAAAATTATCACTTACTCCCTTGCAAAGAGTTGCTAAACAATTTTCCAGGGTCTTCTATGTATTTGAGCTATGAAAGTTTAGCCCCTTGCTCATTTTAGAATTCCATGTTTATAAATATCTACACAATGGTTTGTAGTTATATTTAGTATTGTTCTCCCTTAAAATTCTAGGGTAATATGAATTCCTCCTCCTATTCTATAGGAAAACACAGCCTATAATGAAGCTCTCTTGAACTTCTTCCTTTTCTCTAAAACTTGTAGGTAAAGCTTCTCTAAAACTTCAAAGTAAAACACATCACTTTATTTTTACTCCTTCACATGCTCTCCTAATACTCTAAATGCAGAAGACATTAAAAAAATAAAACTCACTAAAATGGAGTCACTTCCCTAGAAATACCAAGGAAAGGTTCACTCCGTCTTCATTTTTAAATAAACTTTTGAAAATAGTTTTAGATTTGCAGATTCTTTGTGAAGATAGTACAGAGTTCCCCACATCCAAAACCCACTTTCCCCATTGTTAATGTCCCATGATACATTTGTCATACCTAATAAACTGATATCGAAACATTATTATTTCAATAACGCTTTATTCAAATTTCCTTAGGTTTTACCTAATGTCCTTTTCTGTTCCAGGGTCCCCTCCAGAATACCACATTACATTTAATTGCCCTGTCTCCCTAGTCTTCTCTTGGCTGTGGGAATTTTCAGATTTTCCTTATTTTGATGGTTTAAGGAGTACTAGTCTGATATTTAATGGAATTCCTCTCGATTTATATTTGTCTGATGCTTTTCTCATGATTAGACAGAGGTTATGGGTTTTTGGGGAGGAAGGCCACAGAGATGAAGTGCCATTTTTATCACAGAACAAAGCACAGTTAGTTTTTTCACCCTTTTCCATACTGTACACTTTGCAAGGAAGAGGTAGGGCTTTAAGAGGTAGGGCTTTAAGCTCCATCTCCTTGAGGGGGCAGTATCTACACAGATTATTTGCAATTCTGCACATGGTATTTGTCTCTTTGCCCCATTTATCCATTCAATCATCTATTTCTGTGTGAACTCATGGATATTTTATACTTTGGGTTATAAACCAATACTGCTTATTTATTTTGTTGCTCAAATTGTTCCAGCTTTGGCCACTGAAACTCTTTCAGTTGGCTCTTGTGCTGTTTTGACATGCCCTGCATCATTGTGGTTTTTAATTTAATTGTTTTGCCTTTTTTTTTTTTTTGTACATCATTGCTTTCTGGACTACAAGATGGATTCTCCAGCTTCCTTTGGTATCTTCGTTGCTGCAGCCCTAGATTCGTCCAAGGAGACCTGGTTCCTTTTTTGGAGCATGGCATTAGAAGGCAATAACTGGTCCTTGATAGGTGAAAGCCACTGTCATTTTAAAATCATTTCTCTTCTTCATCTCCTACCTGAATGTATTTGCCATTAGACTGAACCACATTCGTATCATTTATTCCAAACTTGGTTCAAAAAGGAAATTAGTTAAATTTCTGAAGTATTTGATGATTTTAACAGTTCTTATTTTACTTTATATTTAAGGGCTGATTTTAATTTCCTATTTTTTTGCTCTTTTGGGTATTAATTTTTGTTTGTTTTTCTCCTGAAAGGAACAGAATGGTTGGGAAATGAGCTTCCTAAGGAAAGAAAAGGTGGGTTACTTCTATCCAGGCTTAGCTAGGTGCAGCCCGGTAATTCAACTAGAAATAGCAGGGTGTATCTAAGTCTAGGAGGAGCTTAATATACACTGTCCGTATTCAACCCTTGCTTAGAAAGAATTATATGATGACCACAGACATATGAGAGACTAGTTATAGAAGGATGAAGAGGTTGAAACAAAGGAAGAAGAGAATGACACACAAATACCATTATCAAACCAAATAACCGCCTTGTATTTTTTATGATGTATGTGAGGGAAGCTGCATTTTAATACCAGGAGTGGCTCTTTCATAGATGCAGTGTCAAGCATGCATTCTATCCAACATCAGGACTTTAACTGGTTTTAAAAACCACAAATATGTCCTGTAATAGCCCAGGCTTACCCAATTCTCATGCTACTAGTAGAGAAAGTCTCCAAAATTACATGAAGAAAAAAAATTTAATTAATAAATAAATGTATGCCCCTGGTGATCCAAATAGGTGAGATTACACTCGCACACAAAGTATAACCCATTAGATCCTATGATTGCTCTTCCTTCCACTTCCTCTTCCAATTACCAGCTTCCAGTTCTTATTCCCCTTCTCCCAATTCAGAATGTAAACACTTCTGGATAATATTATAAAGCCTCAGACTATAAACAACCACTGATGATTGAATCACACCACTTGGGCTACTCATGAAAACCAACACCCACTTAAGGTTACTGAAGCCCTGTAATCCAGAGCCATGAGTCTCTACTGATGGTAGAAAATAGGTCTGACTCCCAGGTTGGTTAACACTGCTAAGTTCATATCCAGATAAAAAAATTTGGCACCCATTAGCTAGACTCTTTTGGAGCTAATTGAGCTAGTGAGAGATAGGCTGGCTGAAAGCTGAGTATTTCAGTGTATTGTACTGTAATAAAAAATCTGCAAACATTTTTCCAAATATTGCCTTGTCTTTTCTCGTGGACTCGAGCTGGGATTCAGAGGACACAGTCTTTAGCCAGAACAGACACTGAAGATAAAAGACACAAATCAATAGAAAAAAATAACTTCTTTTTATTTACAAGAAAAAAAAATCCAAATATTGGATGCTGTAAACAAAATTCACAATCTGTTCCCTCTAGCACTGATTCAAACATGTCAGTTTTTAAGAGTACATTCTCCATCAACTCCTTTTCTGCCTGTGACATAGTCTAAAGTAAAAATATTCCAAAAGAGTGACCCAAGGTGCAGCTTGCTGCAGTAGGACATCTCAGAGCAGGCAATGGTTGTAGAGAGGTTGGAGAGAGAGACAGCCAGCGGGCAGAGCCTCCTCCATTCTGCAAGGCTTTGCAGCAAGTTTTGCCAGGTTACCTTGACATCTTCCAACTTTGTACTTTTACCATGTATTTTGTTAGCAAGCCATTATTACAACAAAATATTACATAGAGATTCTTTCTTGGCACTGAAAAGGCTATGCTATAAGAAATCTTAAAGAAAGATTATATTCAAATAGGTGCTATATACGATTTTTTTTTTTTTTTTTTTACTTTTTGGTTTCATCTAACACGTTTTGTCCTCAAACAACAAGGAAAGCTTATTTTTGAACTGCTGACAGCTTTCAACATAATACATTTCATTTACAAAATAGTTCACAATTATTTATTTGACAAGCACTGCATTGAAAATAACTTTATGCACAGTAAAGCAACCAACGATAAGCTAACAGAAAGGGGTGGCAAAAATAGCATGTTCACTTTTTTTTTTTTTTTTTTTGCGTTTCTTCCATGGCTTGGCTTACAGATATTCTTCCATCCTTGCATCGTTTGGAGCCGTATTAAAATAGTCCACCCACTACCAAAGTGAGCAGCTACTTGACCACACTTCAAGAAGGGAAAAGTCCATCTCAATGTAGGACTTCTTGAGGCAACCAGATTTACTGCATTATCAACTATTTAAAAGGGCACAGTCACAGGTCAATTGTTCTCTGACATGCCAAACTGGACAGGTGAGAAGAGCCTCCAGAAGATAAAACTTCTTCCTGTTTTAAAGTTAACAGCACACTAGGCCAGATACACACAAAAGCAAGCAAATCACAGGCACTAATCAGGAGTTGAGAGCTCTTCTTTTCTCTGACCTATACACACGGCTCTCTCTCACCAGACATTCAAACTTTTAGGTTACACATCCACAAAGACAGACATATATTCCACTGTTTGTTCAACTACATATGCACAAGACTATAGTACATACAAAAGAGAAATAAATTATATAAGTTTTAAAGTACTGCTGAAGGTTGTCTTGAGCATAGCCTGTTCTATTTGAATGCCAGGTGTTGGCACTTCCAACTATATTATCAACCCTGGAATAAGCAAAAACATAAATATTTCAGAAAATAAATGAAAAGTATATTTTCAAATAAGGCCTCTCCAAACAAAAATCCGTGTCATAAATTAACAGCAGATTGTTGCTATGGCAGAGCCAGAGATCTCCAGATTCTTTTTAATATAGTGGACGACTCACTTGTCAAGAGTTAGGATGAGAAGGAAGAAGGCAGATCAACCATCTGCTCCTATGTTCCCAAGTGTTTCCTTAGTTTTCTTTTAGAAAACTCCAAACAGGTAAGCAGGCGGAGTTCTGGCTTCTGACAGTTAAGTATCAGGCTTAATCTGCAAATGGACTATTTCCTGGGAATTCACAATTTTCAATCCCAGGGCTGGAGTGAGGGAGAATGAGCCAACATGGGAGAAGAGTTCCCTAGGAAACAGTGAGTGGCAGTGCAGTAGCTGTTACAGCTCAGATAGAATTCACAGGGAAGCTGCTACAGCAAACCCATCAAGTTCCTGTTAAGGCTTCAAAGGAAGATGTGCAAAAGGTAGTTTCAGATGGATTAACCTACAACTGAGCATCTGAGTGATGCCTAGATAGCAAACAAATGACACTGCCAAAAGGATGATGCAATTTTCTTCCCCAATCCCTCCTGAACTTGATGACAAAAATCTGGTTAAGTTCTTCAGAGGAATCATCATAGTAAGCAATCATCCACTAGAGTTGGTAGGAATTATGTGGTTATTTCACAATACAAAGGGAAGTTTTGCATGTGTTAGTTTTGTTTTTAACAAATGCATTTTCAGAGACCAGTGTCCAAAGGAATTAAGAGTTGGGAGATGGAATGGTTTTAGGATTAGCTGTGGTAATGGTAATGCCAGTTCATTTCACAAAGGTTTAACTGGTCTCTTAGGCAAGAGAAATAAAGTTGGATCTGATTCAATGCAAAGTGACTGAATTTAAAGTACAGTACTAAATATTTAAATGCAGTGTGACAACCAGATCTAATGTGTTTCATATTAGCATGAATTTATAAAATTTTATATATAATATATATCTCATATATAAACTTTAAGCAATTGTGCAAATACTCTTTAAAAAGGGTCATTTCACATTTACTAAATTCTAGTGGTCCTGGAAAGCAGAATGCATTCATTAAAAAATTCATTTAAATATTAATAAGTAGTGTTCAAATCACCAGAAATTTTATTAGCAGTCAGGGATTTAAATGGACTATCACTGATCCATGATCCACTGGATTATACACCATGGAGGCATGCAAGTATTACACAAACTAAAAGGGTTCCTACTGTCAAAATGGCAGTTCAGTACAAAAAGAGTGCTCTGCCAAACAAATATTCTCCCATTTGTAGAATTCTATGGCTCACAAAAAAAAAAGGAAAAAAAAAAAGTCACTAAAAATGTATAATCTCTGCTTCTCCTATCAAATATATTAATTGTTTTCCTCCTTCATTTGCTTTAATTTTTTAGATGTGGGTTTTAACTCATCACTGCAATATGCCCACGTCTCATGTCATCCTGTTGAAAACATAAAAGCACACAGTATTTAAACATTTTCTATTTGCTACATTTTTCTAGACCATAGTCAATGTATTGTATATACATATACATATCTCAGACATATTTGAGATATGTGTATATATATATACATCATGTACACACACATACACATGTACCTATGATAATATCACACCAACAATGTTAACTTTATACAAGTATTTGCCAAGAAAAAATAGGGCATTTCCTCCACCATTCACAAGCTTATATGTTGTTTTATTTTCTTCTTGAGTCCCTGATAAAATAAAATAATCATTAAACCATAAAATTTTTCCACTTCATATTTTCAGAAGGCAACAGGCACTTTGATGTTTATTGGTGTGTAACAAATATAGTTAACTCTTTATATATTCTACTATATCTCTTCTACTTGGGTATTTTTATCTGTTAAATCTTTGGTCCTTGAGCATACTTTCTTTGCTACAGCTGTTTTTGCTTGCATTTTCATATTTTAAAAATGCAAGCTATGCACACAGCTGGAAATAATGGATTGTGTCATCATTAAGTTCTGCTGTTTGTTATATGAGAACTGCACCAACCTACTACTGTTCATTTGGAGCAAGCTGTTTCTGTTAGCGTTAATAGGATAGTTCCACAGAAAGCACTTGCTGCAAGTCTCAGATAGTAATCCCAACGTTGGAGTCCCTTTTCTTCCATTATTGTTACTATCTGAACTTTGAATTGATAATTAGGTTGGGGTAAGATCTTTTTTCCTCTGTGTTTTCCCTTTTGTAAATTCCACCTTATAAGAAACTCTCCATATTTTTTTCCTATGGCAAAGCTACGGGAGCAAGTACTGCAAACCCATATTGTCATCAAGCATTTTTTTCCCTTGTTATTTTAGGAGAACCTGGTTGCTTTTAATGACAGGTCTCTTTTGTTTCAGGATAGAATCCAACTGGGTAGGAGGAACAGGTGAGAGGGTTGGTGGGTAAGAAGGGTTGTTTCGAGATCATGCTCCCAAACCGATGAAAAGATCCACAAGCTTTGCCAAGCTTAAAACTAGGAGCAGATCATCATTGCACAAAACATATCTTTAATCGGGGCTGGGTCACTCAGCCTTATTTATTTATTTACCCTATCCTGTCTGAAATGGCTTCCCCACAGAACATTTTTAAATGATTCTTAATTGCAGGGTAGCCAAGTGGAGTATGTCTGTTGCTGGCATGTGAATACTGGCTGGACCTGTGCAATGTAGTAATTGCTGAAGTTGGCATCTGCTACATAGGGGGCCGGCTGGTAATAGCAAGTGACATTAGCCACATTAGGGATGACATTTTGGTCAGCTAGCACCCGGATAGCCAGCATTGTGATAAGGTTTAAAGTCTGTCTTCTTTCATGTCCCATCAGGCACACTGTACTCTCATTCACCACTCCATGAAGGGTCATGAGATAGTCATACTTGCGGTCTTCCAATCCCACGAAGTGGTTCTGCAAATAGGACTCCAGTTTTCTCTGCTGCTCTCCAATGTCTGAGAAGTCGATGAAAAACCTGGAACACATATACCTCTGAAGGGTCTTGATCTCATCAGAGGCGGGCCTAAAGCCCCTCACTAATAGGTTGCAGTACTTAAGCAGGCCGCCCCCTCTGATTTCCTCTGGGTTCCTGGTGGCAATGATCTTGTTACAAAGGTGATCAAAGGCTTCGTGGAAATCACCATAGACGCTCTCACCAATTATTGTGGGGTGAAATGTTTCAGTCATTGGGTTCTCTGAACATTCATAAAAGAGGAGAAGAGAGTCTAATTTGATTTGAAAAGAATCTACACTAAATTCAAACTGCCTCCGGAGGGAATCCACAAATTTCAGTTCCACATTTTTGCCACTGTTGTTTGACAAGGATATAAGACTCCATCGGTCAGAGTCATTGCACACTTTAACCATTTTCTGCACATAAGCTTCCTACAATTTAAAAGATAAAACAAGAAGATGAGCAAACCTAGAAGAAATAATAAATAAATAAAAACATCTTCTTCACAGTTGAGAATTATTTTGCTCCTTCCCTTTTGTTTTGTCAAGTTTCGGCAAAACACTACCTACAGTCTTACACAGTCCTCTGAAAACAGAAAAAAAAAAAAAATACATTTAACGAGGGGTTTAACCGTCTGGGAAAGAGACTAGAAGTAATAGTTTGAGGCTTTTGGCAGATGGATGGCAGTACTAAGAGGTTCTGTTGTCATGTCTGACTTTTGAAATGTTATTTTTTGAAAATGGTCTTATAGGCAGAATGTTGATCACACGATATCCACACAATACTCCAAAGACAGAAGGGCATACAGTGTTAAGTTGGTCAGCCTCTCACCCTTGTCCCTAGTCACCCGGTTCCACTTCCCCTGAGGCAACTGATGAGATTAGAATCTTGTCCCTCCAGGGGTACTCTGCAATTACAATCAAGTATGAACTAAATTAGGACATTCTGGGAGGCTGATGCCTCAGACAATTTTAATTGTATAAAACATGCTATGAGCCAAGTGTGTGTGTATGTGTGTGTGGGGGGGTACCCACAATATCCTTCACACGTGAGCCGACCAGGAGAAGCACCACACATACCCTTCAGACACGGAGTCAGCTGCATGCAGCTGAGAAACCTAATCACATTTTCCAATACAATAATAAGCCCATCGACTGGAGCCTGCTTCAGGCTGCTCTTTCCCCAAAAACTAGACCATAAAATGACTCAAAAAATGACTTACATCATTTCATTCTTCCACTTAATCAGAATCTACTCTGGACAAGATTGAAGCAAGGAAAGCCAAAGAGTTAAAAAAATAAATAAATAAATAAGGAAGAGAAAGGAGAACAGAGGAGGAAGCAGAAGAGTAGTGGCGCTGAAGAACCAAGCGAACTTAAAACACTCAACACCGTCCACGCACCTTAGCTTACTCATTAAAAAAAAAATCAAAAACCAAATACAGAAGCACGCCCCAAACCGTCAAGGCCGCAGGTCTGTGGCATCAAACGGATGCCCCTCGGCCCGCCGCACCCCAGCCTGGCCCAGGCGCGGACCCAAGCCCACTTCGGGTGGCTTTACCTTGAGCGTGAGTGGTGTGATCTTCTCTTTGTTCACCCCTTCGGGTAAGAAGTCCAACAGGCAGTCCAGCACGACGTCCTTCACAGTCTGAAACTCCTCTTCCCCGCGCAGGTCGGCGCAGAAGATGAGGTCCAGGTCCTTGTAACCCAGGCCGCTGTCCTGGTGCAGAACGTGGCTGGCGGCCGAGCCGTTGAGGCGCACGTCGCGGACGCCGATACGCTTCTCGGCCAGGCGCCGCCGCACCACCTTCACGATCAGGCTCGGCTGCAGCTCGAGCGTGGGGAAGTTGCCGCGCCCGTGGATCGGGATGGTCTCGCTCAGGATGCCGTCCAGCCGCTGCACTTGCTCCCAGTTCAGCACATTGCAGTGCGCCGTGGGGCTCTCGCAATAGTCCAAGCAGTGCCCGCCGAAGTCGCCGCCGCCGCCGCCACCAAAGTCGCCGCTGCTGAAGTCGCCGCCCAGGGGGATGTAAGCGCCGCCGGCCAGCTCGTCCTCGGCCATGGCAAAATACCCTTCGCCTTCCGCCATGAAGTGCCCTCCGAACGCCACCTGGCCCTGGTCAGTCCTAAAAGCCAAAAGGGGGAAGGAGCGCGGTGAGGACGCGCGGCGGCGAACAGGGGCCCGTAGAGATGACAGCGCGCCCCCTCCCCGGTTCGTCCGCAGGCTAGAGGGCTCCTCAGACTCTCCCTCCCCAGAACCCCGCTGTCCCCAGCCGCGCGCCGCAGAGAATCCCCGCACCAAAAGTATCTCTGATGCATCTGGAAAGCGCAAGCGGGAGTCCCGTCTGTGTCACCTGGAAGCGGCCGCCCCTTCGAGGAGCGCAGCGAGCGAGGAACCGCGAGGCGGCAACACTTCTAGGAGCCGCGAGTGCGCTTTCGGCCGCGGCGAGCGACTTGGTCCTTCTCAGACCCCGCCGCCTGCTCTGGCCACTCCCGCCCCTCGCCCCCGCCCGCGCCGCTGTCGCCTCAGCTGCGGTGGTCCCGGAGGTGACGGCTCCAGCTGCCGCCGCCGACACCACACACGCTACTGTCTCTGGAGCCTTAGCAGTTGTGCGGGGGAAATGTCTTCAGTACTTTTTTTATACTGGGCCTTTCCGCGCTTCCGGGGCCCAAGCGCCGCGCACTCGCCACACCCTCTTCATCTGCATAGGGCTCCGCCCCCGGCCGCCCCGCGGGCCCAGGCGACTGCGCTGCGGGCTGTGCGGCGGGCCAAGCGTTCCGTGGAGCGCGAGGCTGGTGGCTGTTTGTGTGGACTTAATATATGTGCGTGTGTTTGTACATATACTTGATTTAGAGACGGTCTTCCGCGCCCACGCCTCTTTCTTTTCTTTTTCCCCAACAAAAAGACACTTAGAATGCCCCAAGAGTCGTAAGTGGCCCTAAAAACTGAATCACGGCTGAAATCGCGCAACTGCAGAAAGTCACCAAACGTAAGATTCTCCCCGATTCAGCGCGTAGTTATAGCTATAGCTCAACAATGGGGCTCAAGGGGTTCCTCAAGACCTCCCGTTTAAACAGCGTATCCGTATAAAACTAGACCGTTTTCTTAAGCAACAAAACCAGTTTTGGTGTGAACCACAGAGTCCACTTGTCCATGCATCTAAGTCTCCGCGAGGGAGGGGAAGAGCTTGCTGTGTTTCGATTCTCGAAACCTCGGGAAATGCCGGGGAGCTCCGGGCGAGCCCGAGGAGACGCGGGGGCGGGGCCGCGAGCGTGCGTCCAACTCGTGCGCACGAGCAGCTCCGGGGGGCCGGGAGCGCGGCGTCGGCCAGGGAGCGTCACCGGGCGGACGCCCCGGCGGGTCGGGCGGCTGGGCAGACGGGCGGCCAATGGCCGAGAGCGACGCGGGCCTGGAGTGCAGCGCGAGGGCGTGCGGCCCTTGTGTCGCGCGAAGAGCTGCTGCGCGAGCCCGGACGCACCGCGGCGCGTTCTCTCTTGGACAGAGGAAGCGAAGCGCGTTCGTCCCACGCTAAGGTTTGCCTTTCTCAAGTGAATACAGATGTCAGTGTGAAATTATCTAGTTTTTCACGAAACGTGAAAGGACGAGTCTAAAAGATTAGAATTTCTCCACCCAGCTTCAGTCACTTTGGCAGTGCGGAAGGAGTGTAATGGTTGCCCCTGCACACGCTCCTGCTCGCACCACCGTGTTTGCTGGAAAGCGCCTCTCTTTCTTCCGACCATCTATTCCGGCCGCACATTGCTCTCTCCAGACTGTCTCAGAGTAACTCCCCTGAGGTGGGGCAAAGGGGAGCACGCCCGCCGGAAAAGCTGGAGACACTCTCCCAGGGCCCTGCACAGCCCGAGCCGCGCAGCCTGGGAGGAAGAACAGTCCGCCGCGCGGGAAGTGAGGGAGCCCCATCCTAGTTACCAAAGCTGCGCGCCTTCCGGGGAGCCGGGGGTGGAGGTGGGGGGGGAGGAGTGGGCGCGCAAGTAGGGGGCGGGGAGAGGACGGTTACCCGTGGAGCATCCAGCTGCGTGGCAACGCCGCCCCCTGCCGGTGCCCTGCGAAACCGTGTCCCAAAGCGAAGAAACTGACTGGACCTTAGACGGAAGCCATTATCCTTCAGTGCCCGGCCTAGCAGTGGTGGGGGTGGGGGTGACGCTAGGACGACCACACAGTTCTCACAGGCCCACCCCCCAGCCCCCAAAAGCACGTGTATTCCTTCCTGTCCAACCTGAATCTACCGTTCTGTCCAGGCATTCAGAAAAATTACATATGTGTGTATTTATGGTTTGACCACCTATTACGTGCCAGGCACCAAGCTAAGTGCTGAGGTGTAAGAATGACTGCATTTCACACCATCTAAGTGGGCATAACAGGCAAGTACATAATTATGGTTCAGCCTTACCTTTATTATGAGAGAAGTAGGTTCTGACACGAATGGTGGGGCTAATGGATCAGGGGAACTGGGAGACAAGCCCGGAAGAGAGATGTGATTTCGACTGAATCTTAAAAAGTGGGTTTTACTTCCATAGTTGATTGAGTAAGAAGGAGACAGGCATTATCAACAAAGGGAACAGAGAATTAGAATTAGAATTACAGGTTATAAACTGCCGTGATAAGGAATGAGATTGGTTGTAGTGCATTTGGATAAGGTTTGTGGGGGGTTCCAGGAACTTCTTGAGCACCTCTGGGCTCTCCCAGGGCTTTACACCTAAAACGTCATTTAATCTGCAATTTGAAAAGAAGGTGTTCTAATGTCAGAGGAATTTGGAAACAGAGAAACTGAGAGGTAAAGAGACTTGCCCAAGTTTCATGGCTAATAAGGGATGGGGCCACGAGCGCCTGAGTGGCTCAGTCGTTAAGCGTCTGCCTTCCGCTCAGGTCATGATCCCAGGGTCCTGGGATTGAGCCCCGCATCGGGCTCCCTGCTCTGTGGGAAGCCTGCTTCTCCCTCTCCCACTCCCCCTGCTTGTGTTCCCTCTCTCCCTGTCTCTCTCTCTGTCAAATAAATAAATAAAATCTTTAAAAAAAAAAAAAAAGAGATGGGGCCAGACCTTGAACCCAACCCATTTGACTGCTGTTTAGCCATCATTTTCAGGAACAGGATTATCTGTAGTTTACAAGTATCCTCTCATTGGAAGGCAAGACAAGTATAAATGGCAAAAATATTTAAAAGAAAAAAAGACCTGTTAAAAATGTTTCTTGGAGAGGCCGATGTGAATTCTGCCCTTTCTAAAAAGGAGGCCAAAGGGGTAGATCATATATTAAGTACACTGCACCAGAAAAAAAGCAAGGGTTTAGCTCTGCTGCGATTGTTTTGTACTTTATTTTAACCCTTCCTCTAAAACGTGAAGGGGGGAAAAAGTTTCAGAGCTGTGAGCCCCTGTACTTCATGCATGTCCAGGATTTTGTTCTGTGGGGCTAAGGGAATCTGCATTTTACCAAGTTGCCCATGTAATTCTGACACAAAGTCCCAGCCACACTTTGCACTGCATTGAAAACAGCCACTGCAGCCCAGTTCTCTAGGTGTGAACCCTCTCCCAAGCGGAGGCTGCTATTCTCTGACCAGCTCTCCCCTTCTGCCTGGCTGCTCCCATGGCCTCTCCCAAAAGTAGAGGTCATCGCTGAGAGGCAGAAGTAGAGCATGAGGCCAGACATGGAAGGCTTGCTATGCATGAGATCCTGCTCTGGGAAAAAGATGAATTCTAGTGGCAGTGAGCAAGACCCGTCCTCTTAAAATGCCAGGGCTTTGTGGCTGACACTTCCTTAAACCTTTATGAAAGCATTTCCCACTTCCCAACTGGATTCCCCCCATCACAGCAACCTTCCATATCTCCATAATCCAGACCCTGCTACCCCTTGCACTAGGCCATCTGGGATATCTTGCTTTTGGCAGTACCTTGGTGATGCTTTGACTGGATTCATATGTGCCTGATTCATAGTGGCCACTTGATATGTACTGTTGAATGAAAGCATCTGTTGTTCTTTGTTTCTCTTCTCCCTGTCTTCAAACTGAGATAAGATTTACATTCTGGGGGAAAAATGTTCATCCTTCCATGAAATTGTAAATTTTGCAATTGCAAGCATTTACTTTTTTTCTAGAGAGCCAAAATAATTAGCAAATGAGAAAAATCTATACTTTCTTAACATATTCACAGCCTAGGTATCTATCAACACAGTTACCCTTAGTTTAAATTTAGGTTCAGAGTTGCTTTTTTCCCCCAGTCTTCAGCTTCTGAACCTATTTAGTATATAATTTACTTTTCTCCATTTAAAAGGAAAAAGAAGGAATACTTGCGTGGCACAGTCAGTTAAGTGGCTGACTCTTGATTTCGGCTCAGGTCATGATCTCAGGGTCCTGGATGGAGCCCTGTGTTGGGCTCTGTGCTCTGTGGGGAGTCTGCTTGAGGATTGTCTCTCTCTTCCTCTGCCTGTCTTCCCCCCTCCTCTCTCAAACAAACAAATACATCTTTAAAACAAAAGGAAAAAAAATATCCATGGCAATATGATGCTGAGTATCTGAAATTCTTTTATTTTTTTTAAGATTTTTTATTTATTTGACAGAGACACATTGAGAGAGGGAACACAAGCAGGGGGAATGGGAGAGGGAGAAGCAGGCTCCCCGCTGAGCAGGGAGCCCGATGTGGGGCTTGATCCCAGGACCCTGGGACCATGACTTGAGTTGGAGGCAGACACTTAACACCTGAGCCACCCAGGTGCCCCTCTATCTGAAATTCTTAAAAGAAAATTTTACATATACTTTTGAGGAAAAAAACCTCTTATTATTAGTTGATTTTGATTTAAAGGTTACAGTAATGATCAATCTAGTGAAAACAAGAAATAAAAAGAAAAAAATCCATTTTGGTTTTAATAATTGTTATCATTATTTAGTTTGTTAAAATGTGCCAGGTAGTGTGCTCAGTATTTTATATACATTATTTTCTTTTAAACTTTCTGCAAATCTCAAAGCTTTACATACTGCATACCTGTTTTCCAGGAGAGGAAGGTTAAATAACTGGGAGAAGTGGCAGAGCCTTGCTTCAGACCCACATGTGTACTTCTCCTAGTTCTGTGAGTCTGCCTTCTCCCTGTCTACTCATTTACCTTTTAGACTTAAAACTGAACAGGAACTGCACTCTGCTCCTTCTTTCTTTCCAAGTACTGGACATTCATAATGGACACAACATTGAGGACCAAGATGTTTTATCCTGAAACAACTGTTGAAGGCCAGAATGCACAGTGGCCTAACTGAACTGATGAGAGTGTCTTCCCCAATCACAAGTGACCTTCTCTATGGCAGTGGAGACCAAGCAAGCTGGCAGCCTTACAGCACTTACAAGTAACACTGTCCGCACTGAAACACAGTGTGAGGTGTGGAGTCTGCCCCAGGTTCATGTAGCAGTGATAATATCTTTCCCATTTTGCCTTGTCTGCTTCCTATCTTCTCAAAAATAGTTTGAGAAGATAGGAAGCAAACAAATATGAAATGATTCCTCCAAGCTCATACCCAGAAGGAGAGAGAGAAAAGCCCGGAAAACTACTGTTAAGACTACTACTTCTCTGTTCCCCAACAGTCTAGCCAGTCTCTCCCCATATTCTTGTTTTGTTCTTGATATTTCCACACCAACCCTCTCCGCTCTCTCCATTGGCTTTTCTACCTTCCACTGCTTCTGCTCTTTGATCCTTCCATAAAAGGTGGCATGACCGTGTGGAAGCACCTTGTAACCCAGGCAGAACAGTGGCAATGTGAAGAATTTGAGCCACCACCCTCACCCTTTTGTGATACAATGCCTTAGGGCAGAGCCCAGTGATTCCTGAAGTCACTGAGGGACAGACAGCCATCCTTTTCCAAGTATGCACATGCAGCTGTCTACATTGCAGGATAAACTGGAGATATCCCTGCTGTCTGGTTAGTGTTAGAGCAGCAGCTAATCAAAGTGCTTCATGTCAAAATTAAAACTCCCTTGGGAACCTAAATTACCTGTTTTCACAGGGAAATGGTGCTGTGAATGACTTTCCCCATGCTTCTTCAGGGAAATAAATGTTTTTTTATTCAGGGCCCATCGAAGGCCAGAAATATCCTAAGCCATACAACTTGTACATTAGTTTGGGAATAACAGTCCAACTTTTTATTACTTGCATACTTGTTAGCAAGCAACAGGTTAACTTTTGTAGTTTTAAACTTTTTAACCCTTTTTATTGTATAACATTTAATTTTATCTTCAAAATTATTCTGATCAATTTGCAGTCCTAATTTTGGAGAAGAAGAAAGGCCAAGTTTATGTAGCTAGTTATGGAAAAGTTAAAGTTAAACTCAGTTACTGTTAATCATGGGCCAGCACGTCTCTCTTGGCCACACTGTTTAATCTTACATCTGTGTGAATGGATTTAAATGATCAGTAACAAATAGTTCAGTTTGAAGGCATCCTCTAGCTACACAGAGGGTCACTTCTATAGACTACATTCACACTTGTGAATGTCTTATAAAAGCATCACTACTGTTAAACATCTTGTAAATGTAATTTCCTAAGGTGTTATTTTTAAGAATATTTATTTGAAGTCTATGACCTCATAAAAATTTTATTCACTGTCATAGATCATTGAGCTTAGGAAATTCAGTATGCAAGCAACAAATATGGTAAGCAGATGTACATCATCACTCCTAAAATCACAATTAATATAGATTATCCTTTAATAGTTTTTCATTAGAAATATTAGCCAGTATTTTCTTGTGCTAATATCAGTGCTGATTATGCCATAAGTTCTTCCTGTTTTGACATCTTGGTGAAATGCTTGCCGTTTCATTCAGTGTTGTAAGTCCATGGACCAGACATTTTCCTTACTCCAAACAAAAGAGACATTCAGAAGTTGCATTCGTTTGGCAAAATGTAAACTAGAAATACACATATATTTTCAAAAACTACCAAATATGAATAAATAAACTAATTTTCCCTAAAGTAATATTTGTATTATGAGTATTTCCTTCTTTAAGTTTGTACTAGAAGAATGTTTAACTTCTCTGAAAAAAAATGTTGATGTTTACTTGTGGTACCTGTAAAGCTTTGAGAAGGGTCCAAGGGGGAAATATAATAAATTACCTCTCTTTTCTAAAAGGAATTTGGTCAAAAATATTCATGTACCTTGTGGGGGAAAAAGAAAAAAAGACCATCTTTTATAAGTATAGCCAGCTCATTCTGATATTTTTTTTAGCCAATTCTTGTACCTATGTTGATATATCTGACAGTTGATTAATTTTTTTTTAAAGGTTTTATTTATTTGTTTGACAGAGACACAGCGAGAGAGGGAACACAAGCAGGGGGAGTGGGAGAGGGAGAAGCAGGCTTCCTGCTGAGCAGGGAGCCCGATGCGGGGCTTGATCCCAGGACCCTGGGATCATGACCCGAGCCGAAGGCAGACGCTTAACGACTGAGCCACCCAGGTGCCCTGTGATTGTTAATTTCTTTCCTTCCACTGATAGCTGATTTCCTTTATATGAGCTTTGAAATTTTAGAGGTATTTAAAAATAGTATATACCCATTTTGCTAGCACAATTTTGATATGCCAAAATCAGAAATTCTATAACGGTATGCCGTATGAGTTTGTAGCAGCTTTAGAAGGTATATTTACTCATATTGGTAAACCATACATTGATTGAATAATACCTCATTTGAGAGAACTTTTTTTTATGACATTTCTGTCATCACTATGTTTCTAATGTCTTTTTGTACTAACTTCATCCCTTACTTCAAAATTTTCTGCTGCCAAAGAAGGAAATTACAACTTAAATAATATAATTAGTGTTATCTTGATGTTTAGGAGAAATTACTAACCAAAATACACGTTGTCTTTGAAAGTATGAGAAACTGAATATAACAAATAATACTTAAACAAAAATGTTTTCTTTTTTTTTAAGATCTTATTTATTTGAGAGAGAGAGAGAAAGAGCTATGAGTAGCGGGAGGGGCAGAGGGGGAGAAGCAGACTCTCTGCTGAGCAGGGAGCCTAATGCCAGGGGCTCAATCCCAGGATCCTGGGGTTATGACCTGAGCAGAAGGCTAGAATGATGAACATTTTTAAAAGACAGTTTTTTAAAAAACTGTACAAACTGGACTCTGGGAATAGAACTCTGAGTTGAAAATCCTGGGTTCCTTAAGTAAAATATGAGTGAAACTAGCCACAGAGTTTCTGCAGGAGTGGGGGGACACCAAGACACCTGACCTTATTCTAGCAATGTGGGATAAAAGAGATGCAGGTTTAATTTCCTAGTAAAAAGAAAAGCTTCAGGATGCTATAAATTGGGCATTGCTTGAGAAGGTGTAGGGGAGAAAAAGAGCTATCAAAGTTATTGATATTTGAAACATGGGAGCTTCTGACTAAGAAGATTGGTTTCTAATAAGCCACAACTCCAGCAGGGATACTAGGGATTAAAACGGAGTTTGGACTAACACATGATTAAGCAGCCACAGTTTAGATAAGTAAGATATCTCTAAAGAGCGATAGAAAAACTGCCGTCCAGGTTTTGAAATTTGTAATTACTCAATGAAGTGAATGTTTAGCATAAAGCAAATGACATTCTTAACTTTTCTTGGCAGAAAGCCAGGATAGAATATTAAAAGAGAAAAAATACATATATTGTGGCTGAGAGTCTTTGCCCCCATACCATCCCTGGTTTCCATTAAAATTCTGAAAACATTTATTTTTTCTTCACTGGCATTAATTAATTAATTTTTTAAGATTTTATTTATTTATTTATTAGAGTGAGCAAGAGAGAAACAGCATGAGAGGGGAGAGGGTCAGAGGAAGAAGCAGGCTCCCCGCTGAGCTGGGAGCCAGATGTGGGACTCGATCCCAGGACCCTGGGATCATGACCTGAGCCGAAGGCAGTCCCTTAACCAATTGAACCACCCAGGCGCCCTTCACTGGCATTAATTTAGCCATCACTTCCCACTAGCATCTATTTAACATGAGTTCTGTATGAATGGTAGCTCAGCTTCCTCACACTGACCAAGAATGTATGGCTTTGCTGTGTGTTAAAAAATAAATGCTTCATGCAAGCACTTGTGACTTGTATGGTTGTCTTCCACTCTTCTCCTTCCATGTCTTTGAACATCATCAATGTCCTTCTGTGGGTTACAGGACTCGTTGAGGAGGTCAGCATACTCAAAAGTGACACAGGCATTTTGTACACTGCCGAGCACTGGAAATACCTGCAAGGTGAGTCCATTTCATACTCATAGTAGTATATCCATATTTTAAATTTCTTATTTGAAAAATAAAATCAATAATCATAAGAAGATAACATTAGGAATAACTTCTGTTTTACTTTAAAATTTGTTAAAATATTACGTTTATGTAGTATATGCCATCTGTTTTATTTTGTATGTTACAACTCTAGACCACATGAACAGATGACTAATATATTTCTGACACCAAAGTAATTACCCTTTGCATATTGGATAGGTCATTATTTAGAGTCACATTTTTTTCATAAATCAAAGAAATTGAGTTATCATGACTAATTCTTAATCTGCTTTCTGTCTAAAGATAGCAAACATTTGGACTAAAAAATTGAAAAACAAGCTAATTATTTAGATGTTTTATCTACATGATCTTAAACAGCCAGATGTCTGGTTAAAGTTTTTGTTTTTAAATAGGGCAAAATGGAAATTTCAGTTGTCTTCTAAATTTAATTAAAGACCAATTTGATCAAAACATTTACTCTGGAACTTGCATTCTCGATTTTGAATGCCTGTGTGGATGAAATTAACCAGAGGCTTTACAAACTGCACTTTACGCTGCACTCAAACATGGGTAGCCCAAGCCTTTAGCAACCTTCCTGATGTAGTGCACCACCCACCCCCGTAGCTCTGAGTTAAAAGGGGTGGGGAGGGGGAGTGTTTGAACCTAGCTGTGCTGGGAGGTGAGGGTATGTGTGTACACATGTATTTATATCTCCCCTAAATTTTCCCTCAGATATTTGTTCTTTTACTCATCCTTTCTCATTTCCCACTCATTAATACAGATGCATGGCTATTGAATCAGACTAGTGTTATCAGCCACTATCAAGCTACCTTTTGTAAATCCTTAATTTGATCACTGACACCTGAAAATCAACTGGCAAATAATCTAGATTAAATAGCTTAATATGTTCTGTGTGTCTGTAGTAAAAATTCCTTATTTAAGAGGATGTTTTCAGTTGAAGTATGGTCAACTTTAAAGTTTTAATAAATATCCTCAATGTTATTATGAAACTAATTTTATGGTCATTTGATGACTCATTTTTTTGAAGCCCCAGCTACATATGATTAATGGGATTTTATTTGGGACTTAACTTTTCTCACTTTTATTTTTCAACACTTCTGGGAATCCTTCAGAAGCTTCCACCACTGTTCTGTTTTTTAGATTTCAAATCATGCCTTCATACATGTGATACAAAATTAAAAATATACCATTTACTTCTATGAGGATGTTATGTTATTACTTACTCAAATTGCTTTTTTTTTTTTTTTTAAGTAGGCTCCATTCCCAGCGTGGGGCTTGAATTCATGAACTTGAGACTAAGAGTCACATATTCTTTTGACTGAGTCAGCCAGGTGCCCCCTTAAATTCTACACTAATGAATATTTTGACTAAAACTTATGTTCTTATTTTTAGAACATTTAAGCATTGTGACTATGTGTCCCAAATCAAAAATCCTAATATGCTTATGAGAACAAAGAGACTGTATATTTTAAATCTGTTTAGTTCTTCAGAAATCTAAGATGTATGGTGGTCATACATCTACTGTAGAGGATTCAGAGTCCTCCTTTAGTTTATTTCTCTCTGACAGTGACATTTCATATTGGTAATTGTTAAGTTATAACAGAAATGAAATACAGGGGATTTAATTTAATATTCACAAGCCCACAGATATATCACCATACTCTCCCATTTAAAATTGAAGACTTTTGCACACTTAGTGGAAAGCACTGGGTATAAATAATCAGTTTTAAAAATTGAAATATAAGTTATTCTCCCAAAGTCCATGGACAAATGTGATGTCTCACTGAAGAACATTGTAGTCTTAAACAGTTTTAAGTCTCTTGCCATGACTTCTTATCTATCTGTATGGTTTCTTTCATCTTTGGCTTCAGTCCAGCTTGCTTTCATTTGGGGCTGATGCCACTTTGTTTTTTTGTTTTTTTCTCTAAATTAATTTTGGCTAATAAATACCTACAATATATTTTACTATATTTAATTGCACTAGGAAATTGGACTTTGATTACAATTAAGTAGAACATTTCAAATATAATATCATTATAGCATAAGTTGGTCCAGCATCTGTGTTAGATTACATTATCCAAACACATGAAACAGTTCTATTTCTGACTTGGTCATCCCCTGCAGGCAGGGATCTGCTGTTTCTTGCCAGTTGAATTCTGTTTTCTTTTTTTTTTTTTTTTTTTTTTAAGATTTTATTTATTTATTTGACAGAGCGAGACACAGCAAGAGAGGGAACATAAGCAGGGGGAGTGGGAGAGGGAGAAGCAGGCTTCCCGCCTAGCAGGGAGCCTGATACAGGGCTTGATCCTAGGACCCTGGGACCATGACCTGAGCTGAAGGCCGACACTTAATGACTGAGCCACCCAGGCACCCGAATTCTGTTTTCTTGTTATTGTACTGTCAGTGGATCATCCTCACAATCCCATAAATGCTGTTGAACTCCCAGCGGTTTCCTATAGTTCTTATCTATTACATTGTTCAGGAATATTACTTTAAACAAGAACAAGGAAAGAAAGAAAGAGAAAGAAAGAAAGGAAAGAAAAGAATAGGCTGTTCTTACAGAACTTCACAAACTATTTTCAATCAGGATTTAGGTAATAACTCCTAGCCCCAAAATAGCCAGTTCATTTTGTTTTTAATAAATTGTAATTCAAAGAAACTTTACCCAGGAAGAAACTGGATTTGTTCCGAAGGTCCAGAAGTGCTGTAGATCAGCTGTCCATGTTCCTTTAACCTTATGGCAAGGTTGCCTTAGTTAATGCCACATCTTCCTTATTTATCCCTTGGGAAAGTCAATGGCTGATATGGAAACAGCTGAGTATATTATTCTAAGATGAAGTGATTAAATCATGTGATTGAGGGTTGGATGCAAGAACCCTGGGGATGGATATTTTTTCCCTAGTTCTTGACATGGAATCTTTCTATGAGAACTTACAATTAGTCTCTCTAAAAGCAGCCCATGCTTCATTTGATGTGGCCATAGTAAACTCTCTTCAAGGTTGAGCCTAGGATGGTTAGTGGAGATGAGTAAAATATTATCACAAATCTTTGTTGAGGAATTACAGGGGATTAGAAAGGCATGTTTCATAACACCCACAGAACATGTACATTCATGTGATAGCTTTGGGGAAATGGTCCCCTAGTGCTGAGGTAAAAAGGAATAGACACAAGATTGTTATAGGGCCAGGTTGGGAGAGCAGGCTGGGCAATATTAAATGAGAAAATACATATAAATATATCTTAGGGCATGCCTGGTGCTTTGAAAGCTAACTCTTCTGCCTCTGGGGGTTCAAATGATACTCCCAGTGTCAGCTTTAGGGAAACCTCTTTCAGGGCATCCACTTTGAGGCTCAGGCAAATTTAGCTGATTCCAAGTACCGCCTGAACTCAAAAGCAGGTATATCCTGCATCCCCATTCTCCCAGGTGGCTGCTGGGTGAAGCAGAACACCAAATGGTGAAGGAGAACACCATTTACAAATATCTGCTTGTAGAGCTGGAACTGTTGGAATAGAAATAGGGACTTTTAGTCCTTAGGACAAAGAGGGTTACAATGCCCCTTCAATAGGACTACCCTGGCAAACTGTCAAGTTAATAGTTAGAGTACAAAACTGGCAAGTTATTCATGATCTCCATACAAGAAGGATCTCCAAAGTTAGAGAAGTTAAGGTTCAAGGATGGAAATAGCTTCCTTATTAAAACACCACATTAAACTCTAAGTTCTGAGTCAAGAAGAGATCTTAATTTTTTTTAAAGATTTATTTATTTTAGAGAGAGAGCAGTGGTGAGGGGCAAAGGGAGAGAAAGAGAGTCTTTTTTTTTTTTTAAGATTTTATTTATTATGTCAGAGAGAGAGCACAAGCAGGGGGAGTAGCAAGCCAAGGGAAAAGTAGGCTCCCTGCTGAGCAAGGAGCCCAGTGTGGGACTCGATCCCAGGACCTGGGATCATGACATGAGCCAAAGGCAGATACTTAACTAACTGAGCCACCCAGGCATCCCAAGAAGAGATCTTAAAGAGAACCCTCAACTGATAGGAGCTGACCCTACTGGCAGCCTCTGACCCTTGCACCTGATCATTGCCTTTCTGTAGGCAGTGACTGCTTTGCCTCTGTCACCAGACAGCCTCTCTTTAATTTGTTGGCCTACATGTAATGACAGCCTTCTTTTTCTTCATTCTTCTCCCCCAAAACCATGCAATTTACTGCTCTGGGTCTTCCTTCCTCCCACCTCCCCATCCTGCCTGTTACTTGGTCAGAGTTTTCTAGCTGCCATATTTTTTCAATATTTCTGCAGATGTGATAAATATTCAAACAGTAGGCTAAAATAGATAATAATAAGGAATGACTTACTTCAACTAGGGTTGTCAAGAAGGGCCGAAGGATAAGCAATAGCTAGCCATGAGATGTTGGGAAAAGAAGGTTCCTGGCAGAGGGAACAGCTTGTATCCCGGAGGCAAGAATCTGGTGTCCTAGAGGAACGGAAACAAGTTCTATGGGGCCAGGGCATTTTGAAGAAGGGAGACAGGACATAAGATTAGTCTGTAGAGAAAGTAAAGGGCTAGATCATGAAGGCCATGGTGAAGTGGGAGGAAGGAAGACCCAGAGCAGTAAAGTCACTGCAGGCTTTGAGCAGGGAAGTACCAGGATCTAATTTATTTTTTGAGGTCCTTCTTGCTCTGTATGGAATAGGAAATCAAAGAGAAAAAATGGAAAAAAAAGAAACCACTTAATAGGCAACTGCATCTATCTGGGCAAATGATGAAGCTGGCTTAGACTACTGTTTTCAGTCTTGTTCGTCACAACCCATTAGGGTCACACAATGATTTTAGTGGTGTTGACCAGCAATATCAGTGAAATAGAATGATGTACAGTAGAAAATATCAGAGGCCATCCTATCATTTCATGACATTTTCTTCAAGTTTGTTATGCATATCCACACAGATATACTGTAAAGTGGACTTACCACTCTGGGTACTGATCAGAGAAGCCATGGTGGTAACAGTGGAGGCAGAAAGAGGGGATTCATCAGATAAAGATATCTTCAGACATGTGGAGATGGAAGAAGTCACCTTAGAAAGCACATAAAGATAGAAGAGACAGAGTTCTGTGATATATTTTATTTCATTTTAAGTATTACATTCCTATCTTTGTACCCTGATTATTCTTTAAAAAATTATTTACAACTTATGCAGAGTAAAAACATAAGAAGATTGTACCATTAATATGGGAAGACAGAGGAAAATTACAAATAAGCAGCAATGTTTTAAAGTATACATATAAAAAGAATTGGAATGTAACCTGATGGTTGCCAGTAGTTCTTTCTCTCACCTTTTGTCTGGCTGTTACTTTTTGGGGTCATTGATATATCTGTAGCAGAGATTATAGGCAAATTAACAATTTATAAAAAAGCTGTATGCAGGGGAGGAAATAGTAAACTATATCTATTCAGTCTTCATTCCTTCTAAGAGAGAATGTTCCTTGGTCTTCTGAGGTAACAATTCTATCTTTGCTGAACTTTTTCACAATAGAGTTTGATCTCTGCTTGGTTTAATGTACTAAAGTCAGCACCATACAACTAACTGTTCAAAACTTACATTACCACCACAGTGAGTAATAAAAATGTATAGTGTCTTAGGTAAAATGTCATGTTTATGTTTTGTCTAATATAGGATATAATGACCTCTCTTACAGAAGGTTATCTTAATGAATATCACTGTCCATATCTACTTGAGCAGCTTGGATTTAAGCTGCTATTGGGAATAAGTCTTTAACCTGATGAGAAATAGATTTATATTAAATCATTGAAACTCAGAAACTTGCCTTGGAAAGAAAGGGTGCATGTCATGGGCAATTAGCAGATGCAGAAATCCTTTAATTGTAAATCACGCCCTTACCTGGGGAACTTTATACTATGCTGACGAAAGGCTGAATCTAATAATGCTTTTTATTTTACAAACACATATGTACACACCCACAATCTATGAGCGTGTTAAGATCCATATGTACAAACAACCCATTTACAAATTGCTAGATGAAACCAGCATTTACTTCCTACTCCTTCTGCCATTTGAAGAAAGCCAATTTACTATTTCATCACCTTTCTTCTTCCTCAGTTGTAAAAATACATCTTTCCCCCCTCCTTCTGTCAGACACCTATCTTGCTTTGTGGTAGGTGACAACTAAAGACCTCAATTGTATTTTAATAGGAAATTCTTAAAGATCTACAGAGTCAAAGAAATGAGTCTCTAATTGTAGAAAATTAGCTTCCAGTGGGAGCTACTTTAGTTGGTACTTGAGATGCCTTTCCCCATTGCTTCTCAAACCAGACCACCCAGGTACCTTAACTGCACAGGCTAAATGTCTATACATTTTGATAAAGCCACCCAGAGAGCCACTCCTGACTCAACTAGTTGTGCTGCCGACTCTACTATAAAATCATTCCTGTGCCAGATGAACCACAGAATTTCAGCAAGTAAGGAGCTGAAGACAGGGTAGCATTATGATTTTCAATCTGTTTCTTCATTCTCAAACTTCACAAGGTTGAACCTTTCTGCAGAATTTCACTTTGGTTTTTATTATTCACTGAGGAAGCCGGTACATATAAAAGCTTCCTCTTAGCATAGATAAGATTAACAGGCTAACAGTTCTTTGGGTAAGTAGGATTAATTATCAGGAAGCTGTTGATAGTTCATTGTTGACCTGTAAAAACCTAGTAAGAATGAGGTCAAATAAAATAATAGGTCCATTTAAAGTTTGGGTCATATAAGACGTCATTAAGGATCACATTATTTCAGCAAAGAAAATATTGCAAAGAGCTCTCCTTTTAAAAGAAAATAGTTTTTCTGCTGGAGAGCTTCCAAACCACACCATTTTAAAATGTAAACACTTCAAACCATTGAAAGCTAATGTTTAACTGTCTGGTTCTCGTCTCAAAAACCTTTTCCCCCTTGGTAATTGGTTTTTGTTGAAGTCCAGGTGTCATCTGGCTTTTAATCCCAATTTTGTTACTTTTGCTGGGCCAAATACTTTCATTGCCCAGGGGTTACTTTTTTATACCCCATGTAGTATAGAGTGAATTCTACCCTGCTCTGTGTGATTAGAAGTAATAATCAGCATTTTACTAGAGTTGAGGAAAACAGTAAAGAGCAGGGCTAGCCCAAGGCAAGATTGTGAAATGCCTGAAATTGTTAAAGCCCTAGACTCCTAATTTGTCATTTAACTCTTTTGGTGCCCTAATCTCTGTGAAATCTTGTTCAGCCGAGAGCTATATGATTCTTCTGAGCATCAGTTTCCTCTTTTGGAGGATGGACTGAGACCATGTGTGATATAGTATACAACATAAGGCCTGATACATAGTAGATGTTCAAAAATTACTAGGTCATCATCCTCACCTTCATTAATATCTCTTAAGCCTCAGGACTAAGGGATATTTAATACTGATATATGATGAAATTATTTTTAAGAATGTTTACTTTTAATAATTTCATTCTTGAGGACTGGAAAGCTCTCCAAACCTGGAAGAATGTATCTCTAATTCTGACATTGTAGGGCCCATAGGAGGAGGAGAAGATATGTATTGGCTTAGAGGAAGCTTCACTGCTCTACTGTGAGGATAGCTGCTTGTTCATTAGACTGCATTAGACTGGCCTTGCTGGGGGAAAAAAAAAAGATTGTGCAAGTCGGGCATGGAGGCCAGCATGTGGGACCTGAATGCTCATACCAGAGCCAGAGAGCCCATGTCCCATTCCCCTGGCAGCCCACAGGTCTGGATTCTTCTGTCTCCCTCCCACCATCATCTAGTCACTGAAGGGTCTAATTAGTGCATTTTTAAATGCTGTAGTGGCAGAAGCAGATTGCAAATTTGAAAGGTATAAAGCTTATACAATTATAGGGGCCCTCTTTAGTAGAAAGGATGCAAAGAAGTAATAGGTACAAGGGTGAATATTTAGCTAAAATAAAAGAAATCACCACAAAGTAGACTTAAAAAGTGTATTTAAAAAGATGATAAATACCACAAAACATCACACAATCCATAAAAACAATGTTTGCTAATTACCTTCCTGACACACCCTATAGTGCCCCCCCCCCACTTTTTTTTTTTTTTCAGTTGCCTACTCTGATTGGTCCCTTACGTATTTCGTGATAGGAGAGAACTTGTGAGTTAACATGGCATCAAAGAAAACCAAAACCTTTGTCTACAATTTTATATGTAGGATGGCTTGAAAACTTTCCACAGATCAGCTTCTGGCTCTGAATATCTCAAGCCTCTTTTCTCCTCCATCATCCACAGATTCCTCGTATTGTAGCATAGGCTCATATTGCATTACAACTTCTTTTTTTTTTTTTAAGATTTTATTTATTTATTTGACAGACACAGCGAGAGAGGGAACACAAGCAGGGGGACTGGGAGAGGGGGAAGCAGGATTCCCTCAGAGCGGGGAGCCCGATGCGGGGCTCGATCCCAGGACCCTGGGATCATGACCTGAGCTGAAGGCAGTCGCTTAACCAACTGAGCCACCCAGGCACCCCTGCATTACAACTTCTAACCCTGTGTCTTCGTTCCATGACCTCAAGTGAGTGGGCAGTGGGAGTATGTATGAAAGTATTCCTGCATTGAGTACAGGAAGCAATAACTTAGCTACACCTGGAAGTGAATGCAAACCACATAAATCCATTTCACTAAACTCAAACCAAATGATTTTCAGTTCAACTTCCCATTAGCCAGATACCCAGAATGTCCACAGCCAGCCTGTGGACACCACTCAATATGAAGGGACGGGGAGAGGAATTTGATATGGGAAGAGATAGCAGTCTTAACTGATTGTGGTTAAAATGTTTAACTTTTTCAAATTTTACAAAAGCCTATGCCTGTGCAAATGAGAGTCCCTTGAAAATTTAAAGCTTTTTTTAGCTTCACAGAAAATCCATTTCTGCACCAGAGGCATTAGCCCAACACAGAATTCTGAGGATGAAGGAGAGGGTCCTCCCCTTTCACTCATATGGAAAGAGCTCTTTTGTGTTGAAGTGCTTGGTAACTTATGAAGACTTATTCAGATGTAATAAAAATAATATCATTATTATTACTAAAGTCCATTGTGCCCAAGCATGAAGCAGTCTCACAGGCAGAAATCACAATATCTTGCTGCTTGGGGAATGGAGAAGGAACTTGAGTTGGCTTCTTCCCAAACCATGAAGAACCTGGTTTTCTCCTGCCTGCTCCTTCAGCTAAGGCAACCTGAAGAAGCAACTTAAATTGTGTTAAGAATTTCTTTTATCTGGTTCAACAATTTTAGTTGCCTGATTATTTAAATCCTAACTCAACTCTGCCACTAACAAGTTATGTGAGCTTGGATAAATTAGTTTGCCTCTCTAAGCCTCAGTTTTCTCATCTATAAAATGGCAATAATAATAATTTCCTTGAAAAATTGTAGAAAGGATTAAATGGATAGCACATACTACTTGGCTCCGAGTAGATGACTAAGATATTGCAGCTATTAATTCCGATGATAATAATAAGGGAAGAATCAAGAGGGGAATGTTAGACAGCCAGGGGTCCAGGGACTCTAGATGTGCCAAACACAGTATGAAAAATCAAGCTCTATAAAAGCTGAGAGGGATGCTTTTAGTTTCATCTCTTACAGTTTTCCCCAGAGGAACACAGTAGCAACACAGCGAACGTGACCATGGCAACATCATGGCCATAGTACTCAGTGAATAGAATTTGTCAATAATCATGAGGCTTTTAGGAGGCAGTAGGAATTCATATCTGGCTCAGGTTCTCCTTCTGACGTATGCTTTAATTTTGAAATTGCATGAGATTTGGGAAGTGTTCTAGCCTCAGAGAGTTTGATAATTGAACAAGAACAGCAAATTGCCCCTAGTGATGTCTGGAAAGAACTGACATTGAGTACCTAGCAGGTAGTAGAGGCCCTGTAAGGTTCTTTGAATTCACTAAAGTAATTATCCTCAGAGGGCCTGGGCACTGCTGCTTGGGTTGGACATGGCCAGGCTTTGAATAGCCTGAGACATCAGGTAATTTGAGGAAGCAAAGCACTATCAGTGATTGGCTCTGAAGCTAGACCACGCTAGGCCCCAAATCCCAGCTCTAGCATTTAACATCCATTTTTTTACATTTAATTTAATTTTTTTTAATTCAATTAATTAACACATAATGTATTATTAGTTTCAGAAGTAGAGTTCAGTGATTCATCAGTTGTATATAATACCCAGTGCTCATTACATCACATGCCCTCCTTAATGCCCATCACCCAGTTACCCCAGCCCCCTATTGCCTCCTAAAATCTTAGCATAATACCCTCTAGTTCCATCCAGCTCATTGCAAATGGTAAGATTTCTTTTTTTTTTTTTTTGGTGTTTGAGTAATGTTTCATTGTATATATATACCACATCTTCTTTATCCATTCATCTGTCAATGGACATCTGGGTTCTTCCCATAGTTTGGTTATTGTAGACATTGCTGCTATAAACATTGGGGTGTAGGTGTCCCTTTGGATCACTACATTTTTGTCTTTTGGGTAAATAACTAGTAAGCACTTAACATCTTTATAACCTAGAGCAAGCTACTTAAATTCTGTGTCTCAGTTCCCTCATTCTGAAGTGGGGATATTAAGTATTTCATAGGGTTGTAGTGAGTATTAAAGTGATTATTAAATGAGGTAATATTTCTAAAGCAAGTGCTCAATAACAGCTAGTTCTAATGTTAAATGGGAAGTCTGGTGGAGTGTCCAGCAGGTATTTGACTTTGTGTATCTGGCACTCAAAAAAGGGATAGTAATTAAAGATAAATTTTAGATTTTGTAGTTGTATTAGTTCCTTGTGGCTGCTGTTTAACTTGGGTTTTAAAACAACAGAAATTGATTCTCTCACAGTTCTGGAGGCCACAAGTCCAAAATCAGTACCAGTGAGCCAGTCATGGTGTCAGCAGGCCATGCTCCTTCCAGAGACTCTAGGGGAGAATCTGTCCCTTGCCTTTCCCGGCTTCTGATGGCTGCGACACTTCTTGTATTGTGACCTCATCATTCCAATCTCTGTCTCACATTATCTTTTTCTCTGTTATCTGTAAGAAATCTACATCTTACTCTTTCTAACAAAGACACTAGTGATGGCATTTAGGGCCCATCTGGATAATCCAGCATAATCTAGGATAATATCATCTCAAAACCATTATCTTAATCACTCCCACAAAGATCCTTTTTCCAAATAAGGTAACATCTACAGGTTCCGGAAATTAGGACCTGATGTTTTTGGAGGCCATTATTCAGCTAACTGCACTGGTTAATATATGATACTGTAAGACATATGGGGAAAATGAAATCATAAGAAGGAAAGAGATCTAAATATAAGACTCTAGGAACCATAAACCTATGCAGGGAAGCAAAGAAAGAGGAGCCACTACAGGGAAGTAAGTGAGGAGAGAGGAGCAGTTAGAGAAGGAGACAGTTGGGATAGGGGTGGGGGAGTGTTTCATATTCCAAGGACATAGTACATTTCAGAAAGGACAGCATGACAGAAATGATTGAGAGAATCAGGGAAAGGGCTGAGAAGGAATCATTGGGTTTGACTATTAGGACAAAAAATCCATAAATATGGCCAAAGTGGATTCATTGGCATGGGGGAGAGAAAGCCAAATTGTGGTGGATGAAGGATGGAATCACTTACCTCTGTGATAATACTTTGTGTGTAGGGACAGGTGGAGGAGAAAATGGTACAAACACACGTCTTGGCAAGCTACTCCTCCACCTCTCTCTCAGTGGTATTTTCTTTGGATTCCTAACAACAAAAGTTCATCAAAGGCACTGAACTTTCCAAGGTGGACATGGCCCATGATTAGAAGGGGAAGGTACTGCCTCCTTCCCATGTAAATATGCTTGCTCTCCAGCTCCAGAGGTTGATGACAGAGGCTTATCTATCCTTTTAATTGTTCAGCTTACTCTCTCTCTCTCTAAGGTGTAAATGATTAAACTAGTCAAGTAGTGATTTTTTAATCATTATACTCTTTTGCAGTATCTTCAAGAGAACTCTATTAGTTTGAATTTTTTCAAATATATAAATGTTATTTAGTCATCCAGCAATCATTATGGATCACAATGTGCTAAGAATTGTATTGGGAATAATGTAAGACATATTAAGGATAATATAAGGTTACTATAGTATTAATGGCTAACATTCCAGTGCCCTTTATGTGACAGGAACTGATTTAAATACTTTATATATCAACATATTTCATAATCTGATGAGAAAGGAGACACGAGAATGATATTATTGCCCTATTTTATAGAAGAGAGAACGGAGAGTCACATGACTAGGAAGTATGAAATGTGAGGTGAGGAGGCCTATTCTCTGAACCACTATGACATACATTTTTTTTTCAGCATCTGCAAGAAAACATTTCTAACACACTTATTTGGGGCAGAAGCATACAAATAAGCATTATTTCAAACTGATATAACAAAAATAAACTTTTGGTTTTAAGAAAGCCTCATAATACTGAAAATTTTCATCTATTATTCATTTTCGTATTTACTGATATCTACTATGTACCTAGGCACTGTTGTAGAAACTGAATTTTCAAAAATTGTCCTCATGTTCAAGTAAACTGGCTCCATCTTTCAATTTCATGCAATAATCAATACTGTCACCATAGTCCCAGAACTGAGTGAGATGAAGCCAGCTTTCCCCTAACTGCATATAAGAGAACAGCATTGACTCATTGGAAGAAGAATTACAATGTATGGTAGAAACTACCCACTACCCACTGCTGAAATGATCCTTCTGAGAGAATCTGTACTATACTGAACCATGGCTGAAAAATAACACAGAAGAAAAGAAAAAAAAGGAAGGAAAGATGATCATATATGAAGAATGTTTTCTTGCAGCTCACAGATCTTTCAAGCATCTAAACCGATAATCCAGGTTCAGAGAGGTACTATCTTCATAATGTTGAGCAACTCATTCAACTATTCTGAGTATGTTTCCTGAGGACTGTATTACCTGACATTTAAGATCATTTTCAGTCTACTTCCTGTGACCCTAAGTAACAAATATTAGGAGTTAAAAGGAATCCATAGAGCTCTTCATGTTCCACTTCCCGCCCACTCACAGGAAGGAATCTAGAGAACTTTCAAAACCTCAAGTACTCAGAATAAGATAGCCCACTCTCAGCCTCTACAGCAGTGAAAATGGAGCCCCAGAGCTCTGGGACCTTCTCTCTTTCACATCGTCACTGAAACTCATTTGCTCTTTATCCCAAAAGAAAACTCATCCCTCGTCTCCAGGTGTGGTTGCCAGATAAAATGCAGGATGTTTGATGGAATTTAAGTGGTTGTCCTGCATTTTTATTTGCTAGTTTGGCAATATAGCCAAGGTCTCTCAGTGCCTTAGGAGAAAAGGCACCATATCCAGGAAGACTTCTCCGATTACCCAGCCTATGTTGAATTGCAGTTTCTCCTCCCTCAACAGTCCCTATCTTACTCCTGTGTTAATTTTCTTCATAGTATTTATCATCATCTGAAAAGTGATACATTTTATCTGATTACATTTTGTTTTTTATTCTATATTCTCCCCTCCTCCCACCAGGATGAAAATCCTACAAAACTATATAGATATTTATCTACTTTGTTTATGCTATCTAGTGCCTGCAGTAATGCCTAGCACAGAAAATATGTCAGTGAATTTGTAAATTGTCGATTCATTTGATGTCAAAAATGATACTACCATTATAATAAACATCATAGGTAAATTGAATAATAACTAATCATACAAATAGCTGGTATTTACTGAGCATATAATATCTACCAGGCAGAATACTAAATAGTTCATATGGATTAACTTACTTTATGCTCACAAAAATCCAATGAAGTAGGAACTGTTATTCCTATGTTACAGCTGAGCAAACTGATACTAAGAAAAAAAAAAAAAGTAACTTGCCCCAGGTCACATAGGGTAGCATTGAGATTCAAACCCAGTAGCTTGACTCTAGCTAGAGTCTGAGTCCTTTACCTGAGTCCTTTCCTTGAAAAGAATGCTTTTACTTAGGGGCATTAAAAATAAGAAAAAAGGAGTTAAATTCGCAAATTAACTATTAAAGGCTTTTAAATGAATGAATTACTGCCCCAGGCCAAAGAATTTTATTTAATGGATTCCTATATGTGAAGTAAAACCTGGATATGGACGAATTAAGACATTCTTATATAACAGACAGACTTAAGTCATGTTCATAGAGCATTTGGTTGGAGATGAAGATGAGAGAGTGTGGTCATAGCTGCTCATCTTTTTTTCCTAACTTTGAAACTCAGAATCTTGACTCCAGTGGGCACCAACATACAACTGGCCAAGATACCACATATATATTTAGGATGTTTTTTAGGACTTGATAAAGATGGTGAAGGGATTTGTAGGTAAGAACTGAAGCGGGACGCCTGGGTGGCTCAGTCGGTTAAGCGGCTGCCTTCGGCCCAGGTCATGATCCCAGGGTCCTGGGATCGAGTCCCACATCGGGCTCCTTGCTCAGCAGGGAACCTGCTTCTCCCTCTCTCTCCCTCTGCTTGTGCTCTGTCAAATAAATAAAATCTTAAAAAAAAAAAAAGAACTGAAGCCACTGTAGATTCTAGAATGAAAACTATTTTCATTTTACTAACAATAAATTTGAACACAAATATATACAATTCTGGGTATGATCTGATTTAAATTTCTAGCTACTCCTCACTAAGGAACAGGCTATACTCTTTACCAGTGACACAAAGGGAATCCCCTCTATATTACCCATTCAGAAGCCCTTTTCTTCCCCCTTCTGTGCTGTTTTTAACTCACACTGCTCTGTGCTGGGTTCCTTTTATATCAAGGTACTTACTGTCATTTTCACATTATTCTCAATCACTATTAAAAATTTCCAAGTTTATGTTAAGGAGTTCCTATTATTTGGTTTGAACACTAGTATACTATATCAGTATCAGGACCTAATAACTCATGGAAAGCAGTAACCATGGGCTGTTACTGGTTAACTATTATTTTCTCTTTATGGACAATGCTTTGCTTGGTCTTCTTCAAAGAATCTAACCCAAAGTTCGGCAATCTATAGCCAGCAGACAAAATCCAGCCAACAGCCTGTTTTTGTATGGTTCCAGTACCTAGCAATGGTGTTTACAAAAAAGCATTTGCAATCAATTGGATGATAGGGAACACTAGAGTTGAACTTCAGTTAAGTAAAATGTACTGAAAAAAAAAATCCATTCATGAATAGACTTGTATTACAAAAAATTGTACTCAATTATTATTATAGTTTAAATTTCATCAATAAAAACTGTGGAAATTTGTTTTCTATTTGTTATGTAAGTACCTTCTTATTATACTGTTTGGCCTCTTAGCCTGCAAAGCCTCAAGTATTCACTGTCTGGTCTTTTACAGAAAAAGTTTGCTGATCCCTGATCTAATGCTTGGGAAGTATGATTCAAAAAAAGGCCAATTGGTAATTATTTTGTAAAAGGAGGAATACTGTTTCACCAATTCTAACTTTATATTTAATTTAAATATATTATTTTGTGGTACCATTTTTAAAATTCATATTTATTTGCCACACACAGGGTTTTTTTTGGGGGGTGGAATTATCATTACTGTTTTTCATGTCTAGCTTGTCTGTTAAGTTCCTATTGTCATAATTGACTAATTGTTACTAAAGCATTCCTTTTGGCACCTTGTTTTTGGTGGGTGCCAAATTATGTGCAGTGCAGTATTAAAAGATAATTTGGATCATCTAAATATGTACCCCAGTAAACAATCTAGAAAAACTTTGGGATCATTTCCCCCATCCACATTAATAAAAACATTAATGATTTTTTTCCTAATTGACTACCATCTAGTTCAGAAAAAAAAAATATTTTAAACAAAGAGAACTTGCTGAAGAAAACTTGTAAAAATATCTATTTATATACTAAGGAATCCCTTTAGTTGATCCCAAGGAAAGTATGGAGCATCCTTAATGGAACTATAAAGACACAGTTGTGATTTTTTCCATATTAAGCTTTTTTTTTAAAAGATTTTATTTATTTATTTGACAGAGAGAGACATGAGAGAAGGAACACAAGCAGGGGGCGTGGAGGGAGAAGCAGGCTTCCCACTGAGCAGGGAGCCCGATGCAGGGCTGGATCCCAGGACCGTGGGATCATGACCTGAGCCCAAGGCAGACCCTTAATGACTGAGCCACCCAGGCACCCCCATATTAAACATTTTTTTAAGCTGTCCCCCCCACCTTTTTTTTTTTTTTTTTGGTAGACCTTGAATCAGCAAGGGGGAAAAGAACTATAGGAGTGGCTGCATCCCCAAAGCTCTGTCTAAAGACTATCACTGGATTTAGTCAAGTCAGCTTTATGGAGCAAATAAGTTCAGCATGGACTTTGGGCTGTTTATTCATCACTTACTAATCCACTGAACATACCTTTACTGAGAGCTCATTGTGAGCGCTAAAACAGGTTCTGCTTCAGTGGAAATTTATAGTTAACTTAATCCTGTTCTGCCACAGTTAACCCTAGGAGAAACTATAGTTCAGGTAAATATGGTTAGCTGTCTCACTTTGTTTACCTACATTGCCTTCACGTTTTAAAGTCACCAATATCATTGCTCCTTAGATACCAAAGATTTGTAGTATAGCCCTGCCATTCCTGCCTTAGCTTCTGGAAGTCAGAACCTACTCCTCAAGACACGATTACAGCCTTCCGCATGGCTCACATCTCCAGGCCATTCCCCACAGCACCCAAAACCAAAATTCCCCTTTTATTGCTCTATTATACCTTTTTCCCATTTCATTCCTTCAGGATCAGATTGATTCTAAAAAGTCAACTACTACTTTAGCAAGGGTACTAACTTCTCAGACTTCTAAATGAGAATAATAGCTAACATTGATCGGTTCTGGCACTTGTTCTGTTCTATACACTTTACCTGAATTAACTTATTTCCCTCTGACTGTAACCTTATACGGTGAGCACTCCTATCATTCTACATTTTGAAGATGAGGAAACAGGCACAAAAAAAATTTAAATAACTTGCCCAGGCTGTCTGCTGAGAAGTGGAAGGGCCAGGATACAAAGCCAGCTGGACTGGCCTATAGCGTTACTCTCTCCATTGCCTCTAACAAGTAGATCTTAAAATCTAACAAATAGATTTTAAGAGTTGATCAGCCAGAGGCAGTCTTCTAAATTTGTCCTCACCCCAAACAGGAACTACTCTGAGGAGGGGAATTTTGAACTAAGCATGAGGGGACACCCGGGTAGCCTTCCTTGTGGGGAAAGACACTTTTAGTAAAAAGGTATCTTACACTGGTCAGTGTTGAATCTGGAGGCCCATTCATAAAGGAGCTCCATTCATAAAAGAGGCCCATTTCTTGAAAAGTTAAAAATGAGCAGCCTTTTAGGCTCTGGTGCCTTGGCTCAGCTCACCTTGTTCCTTTTTTTTTTTTTTTAATTTATTTTTTTAAAAGATTTTATTTATTCATTTGAGACACAGAGATACAGAGAGAGAGAGCATGAGCAGTGGGAGAGGCAGAGGGAGAGGAAGAAGCAAACTCCCCGCTGAGTCAGGAGCCCGATGTGGGACTTGATCCCAGGACCCTGGGATCATGACCTGAGCCGAAGGCAGACGCTTAACCATCTGAGCCACCCAGGTGCCCTATCGGCTCACCCTGTTCCTGTGCATGATCCACTGGGATTTGCCTGAGGTGCTTTTTCACAAAAGTAACAGGATAATCCAAGACAAGGTTGTGGCCAGGTTGAAAAGTTATCAAGTTCAGCCGGGACTTGTGACTTGCCCACTCTAGTCAGAGGCCAAGTCCTTCGGAGAAATCCGTTCCTGTCACATAAGGAGAAAAAGGCTGGAGCCAGTTGGCCAGTTATCCAGGGTTTTCTGAGCTATAAAACCCTTCAACTGTGGGATGTCATGTCAGATTAGGCTACTGAGAATTAATACATGAATAAAACTGCCAGAATGAGTTTTTGGTTTTTTGTGCATGTGTCTGTCCTCCAGAAGCTGTGTTGAATGTGTCAAAAGAAGCCTTTACTTGTGAACTCATAATAAATGACTATAAATGAGTTGCAAGAATAGCTTCCACAGCATTCCTAAGCTTTCTGGTATCCACTTCCCAATCCCTCCCATGGGCTCTGAGGCTGACTGGCTTAGATTCTGAAAGAACAGAGATAACATTACCCCTTCCTAGGACTAAGGGAGTAGTAGCTTCAGGTGCCCAAAATGACAAAAATCTATACCCCATAGGAATGTAACAAGGATAGAGATGGGGTGAATTGAGTTATTATCACCAGATGCCAATCATTCTTGCCTATTTAGCAAGGAGAGTTTTAACTTCAGGGATGGCTTTTCAGGTTTTGACCTTTTACACATAATTCTTTACTATTTACCCTTTTGTTTTTAACGATATTTGATGTTTAACTTGGATAAGCTAGGTAGCAGGATACTAAAGTGTTTCACAGAGAGGTTTGCCTGTTTGTGTGCTTTCTCTCTGTTTGCAAATACCAGTCTCCATTTTCCATATATAAAGCAATTCAGGAGATTATTTGAAATAGATTTTCCAGGACATCAGAGATAGAACCTTTCAGAAAGGGGTGCCTGGGTGGCTCAGTCAGTTAACCATCTGCCTTCAGCTTAGGTCATGATCTCAGGGTCCTGGGATCGAGCCCCACGTTGGGCTCCCTGCTCAGTGGGGAGCCTGCTTCTCCCTCACCCCCTGCTCATGTGTTCTCTCTCTCTCTCTCACTCTTTCTCTCAAATAAATAAATTTTTTAAAAGATTTTATTTATTTATTAGAGAGAGAGAAACAGCATGAGAGGGGAGAGGGTCAGAGGGAGAAGCAGGCTCCCCGCTGAGCCAGGAGCCCGATGTGGGACTCCATCCCAGGACTCTGGGATCATGACCTGAGCCAAAGCCAGTCACTTAACCAACTGAGCCACCCAGGCGCCCATAAATAAAATCTTAAAAAAATTTTTTTAAAAAGACCTTTTCAGAAATCCCAGATATTCTATGAAAATGTACTTTATGTCCCAATGCACAGAACAGAATCCACCAGGCTGCCCAAAGCCACATCTTCTACACTCCCCTGTAGGATGCAGCTTGACTTCTCTAATGACTGGACTAAGGGCAGATAGGAAGACTGTTGAGAGGGTAATGAATGCTGGATCAGGCTTACAAGAATTCAAGGAGAGTAGAGGGGCCATGATTTCAGAGCTCCTTGGAAGTCCTTGTTTCTTTCCTTCCTTTTTTCCTATTTTTTTTCCTTCCTTCCTCCCTTCCTTCCTTCCTTCCTTCCTTCCTTCCTTCCTTCCTTCCTTCCT